>NW_006400218.1:54214-66167 GCF_000299155.1 Elephantulus edwardii | reverse complement strand
AAGTACTCAAGAGCAATGGTGTCTCTCTGGAGACTAAGGTCCGCCTGATACGGGCCATGGTCTTTGCAATCACTTGTTATGCGTCAGAAAGTTGGACAATGACTAGGGATGACAGAAGGCGAGTGGATGCTTTTGAGCTGTGGTGCTGGAGAAGAGTACTGAATATACCATGGATTGCCAAGAAAACAGACAGATTCATCCTGGAGAGGATTAAACCAAGCAACTCCTTGGAGGCAAGGATTCTGGGGCTTCGTCTGACATACTTTGGGCATGTTGAAAGGAGGGATGGGTCCTTGGAGAGGGACATCATGCTTGGGAGGGTGGAGGGACGGCGCAAAAGGGGAAGACCCTCTGTGAGATGGATTGATTCAGTGACTGGGGTAATCGGGTTGGGTGTGTCAGAGGCAGTACGATTGGCACAGGTTAGAGCAGGGTTTAGGGCTGTTGTACATAGGGTCCCTATGAGTCGCAAACGACTAGATGGCACGTAACAACAACCTGCCTGAATTTAAAAACCTTTTCAAGAACAGATTTATTAAACAGTCATCACCAAAGACCAGGCAAATAGTGTGAGGACATCATGCATAAAGAAAACAAATGGTCATTAAAAATACAGTAAGGAAAAAAAATAGATGAAAAATCTCTGAAAGTTACACCTGAATGTAGACTAGGTAAAGCTAATTGGGGAGATTATAAAGTAGAAGAATTGAGCATACTTTAATTGGCAATTTAATAAGACAAAATAATTCTAAAACCGTGTAAGAAGACTAGAGAGATAGAGAAAACAGAGAAGATTGTACTAGTCTTTTCTCGGGCTTAATGAACTTACCATGTAAAGCCTCAAGTTGCAATATAAAAGAATTCATTCTATGGGTAAGATATGGAATAGCACCAAAAAACACCAAAGAAGATGGAAGGAATACACAATCACCGTACCAAAAAAATTGGTCAATGTACAACCACTTCAACATATGATTTTTAAAAAACCAAAAACCCATTGATATTGTAAAAACTCCAAGATTCACTTAAAAATATTAACAGAAAGCAAGTCTCCAGAAATTAGCAGAATTCCAATTAAGATGCTTAAAAAGAAATTAAAAAAAAGAAAAAAAAGATGCTTCAAAAAAGGGTGGATATGCCAGGAAATTGAGGGGACAGCTACTTGGCTAACCAAATGGAAGAAATCCACATTGTGCCCATTCTGGAAAAAAAATTTTAAAACATAATGTGGACATTATGTAACAAAACCCTTAACATTACATGTAAAGAAATTTTTCTGAAGACAATTGAAAAATGGTTGCAACAGTATATCAAAACGCAATTGCTAGGAATTCAAGCCAGATTCAGAAGACATGCAATTAGAGATAGCATTGTTGGTGTCAAATGAATCCTGATTGAAAACAGAAAATATGAGAATGATATTTATTTGTATTTTTTGACTATGAGGAAACATTCAACTCTGAATCATAAGAAATTGTATATAGGATCGGTAAGAATCGAAATCTCAGGACATCTCTTGTATTTTCACTCAAATAACAAGTATTACACTTTTTGACATGCCCTTCAACCCCCTATGTATTCTTATTAATTTTTAAAAAGTTTAATTGTGAGTGTGACAAGTTTACAGAAAAGTTGGATTTCCATTCAATCATTGTTGCATATTTCCCTCCCTTTCTCCTCCCCTAGTTCACTTACTTCCCCCCCTTTTATATGCATTCATTGCTGCATAGTTTTCTCCCTCCTCCTCCTCCACTCGCTTTCTCCCAGTCTACTTTTCAATGAACCTCTTATTCTGGACTGTTGTCATATATATAATGCCTAATCATATATTACCTTTAAACAGTTCTTTCCTTCATCTGTTCCAATGCAGTGTTCATTATTTATCCACTCTTTTCTTAGTTTCCCTCCAATTCCCCATGTCCGTTCTGTTTTGTAACAGTTGTGTTATATGCTGTTTGTCCTTTTGTAACTGAGATACTTCACTCAGCATAATGTTTTCCAGGGTCACCCATGTTATGTAATAGTTTACGAGGTTTTTTTTCAATGCTGCACAGTATTCCATTATGCTGCATTGGTTATATATCTATATGTTGTTGTTGTTTGGTGCTGTAGAGCCGTAGATGACTCATAGCGACCCTATGAACGGACAGCCTAAGAGTATTTATTTATAATATTTAATATTTTCACATGTTTATATGTTTTTTTCCATAGTTTTTCTACCCATTCATTTGTTAATGGCCATTTGGGTTACTTTCATCCCTTTGCCATTGTGAATAACATAGCAATAAACATGGGGTACGAATACATTTGTCTGGATGGTGGCCCTGGTTTCTTTAGGGTATACTCCCAGTAGTTGCATTGCCAGGTCAACTGATATTTCTATTTCCAATTTTTTAGAAAGCTCCAGACTTCCTTCCAGAGTGGTTACATCAGTTTACACTCTCAGTAGCAGTGAATAAGGGTTCCAATCTCTCCACAACCTCACGAGCATTTGTTGTTTGCTGCTCTGTTTAACTTTGCTGTTGTTACTCGGGTGAGATAATATCCCATAGTTGTTTTGATTTGCATATCTCGTAAAGATAGAGATTTTGAACACTTCTTCTTGTATTTGTTCGCCATGTGAATGTCTCTTCTTTGGTGAAGTGTCTGTCAGTTCATATCTTGTACCCATTTTATGATTGGATTGTTTATCTTTTTCTTGTTGAGGTACTTGTGTATTCTATAAATTTTAGATATAGATATGTCATTACCAAATATTTTTCCCAGTCTGTGGCTTTTCTTTTGACTCTCTTGGAAAAGTTTTTTGATATGCATAGGGATTTGATCTTATAAGATCCCATTCATCTTTTTTATTCTTTCCTAGTTGTACGGTTTTCAAGATGCTTAGATGACTGTTGATAGTGTGGTTTAGGGCTTCTAGAGTTCAATTTTGTGATTGGTTTGTTTACCTTTTTCTTATTGAGTTCTATGTGTTATTTTCACATGTTTGCCAGAAAAATATTTTTCATATGTTGCCAACTTTATTTTCCCCCCCTCACTTGAGTGGATTCAATGTTAACTCTTCATTTGGGTGCCTGTTGAGGCAGAAGTTTGATTTCCAGCAGCACATTCACTAGCCTACCCTTAAGTGGGTTGCTTCATAATTTTTTGTACATGTACTTTGTGTTTTATCCAATTACTCATATACATTATGTTGTTGTTTTGTATCATTGAATCATAACTGGCCCACAGTTGACCCTCCGGCAAGTTTTCAAAGGCAGTAAATTTCATGGAAGGAGATTGCCTATCTTCTGCAGATCATTTAATTGTATGAGGATTTCATGGGGCAGGCAGTGTGCTCGTACAATTGCATTGTCCTGCTACCCAATTTCATATGGGGTCAACACTAGGATCTGTATGCACTTGGGCAAATCCCTCTGACCACTATAAGACTAGGCCATGCTTGGCCTGTGACTGTCCCATGGGCCGCCCTGTATCCAAGCCTTTGTCCATGTCCAGTGCAACATCACTAGATGAAGTCTGGCTACAAGGAGCTCTATTACCCTCAGGTCTGGCTACAACTGCACCAAAGAAAATTCACCTTCAGTTGTTTCTTTTTCAATTACCAAAGTACCATCAGACTTCATCTATAACTTCTTGGTCATGACTTAATTATATAAACATGATCAAAAGCAACATCTTTCATTCTATTGACTGAGAGTGAATGAGGCTAAAATTCATTTAAGGAAATGTCACAGGACATGTGCAGTATGTGTATGGATACAGTATGTCAGAGCTTTCAAAAGTTATTTTCTTCCCCTTATATGGATATGTTTGTTATTTATGTGAATATGTTATTAGTGAAATAATATGGTGATTGTAGTCTTGTGGAATCTTTACATTAACCAAGAGGCAGTAACTCAAACAGAACCAGGTTAGACAGAATCATGGTTTTAAATCAGAAAATATGTGTGTCATAATTGTATCTTTTCACCATATATATATCCAATACGTATTCTGAGAAAATATGACTATATGAAGAAGGACATGGCATCAGGATTGGAGAAAGATTCATTAGCAACTTGCAATATGCAGATTATATAACTTTATCCGTCAACAGCTTCATCTCGCTTGGATCCAAAATTAACACCCTTGATACCAGCAGTCAGGAAATACAGAGACACATTGCACTGGGAAAATCTGCATTTAGCGACCTCTCCAATTGAGGAGTAATAATGTCAGTTTGAGAACTATGGTGCATCCGATTCAAGGGTCCTCTCCAAATGAGGAGTAATGATGTCAGTTTGAGGACTAAGGTGTGTTTTCTTCAGGCCATAGTCTTTCCAATCATTTGCTATACATTGGAGAACTGGACAGAAAAGAATTGATACCTTTGAGCTGTGGTGTTGCAGAAAAAGAGCACTGAACCATATGGACAGCCAAGAGAACAAGCAGATAAGTCTTGGAGAGGGTGCAGCTGGAGTGCTCTTTGGAGGCAAGAATGATGAGGCTTCACTTCATATAATTTGGGTATGTTGCTAGGAGGGGCTATTCATTGGAGAGAGACATGATGCTGGGAAGGGTGGAGGGTTGGCAAAGGAGAGGAAGATCCTAACCATGTGGTTTGACATGGTGACTGCCACAATGGTCTCGTGTTAGGAAGTGAAGATGGCATAGTACAGAACAGGATTCAGATATTTTGTTAATGGGATCTTTGTGAGTTGTACTTGATTCAGTGGCACCTAACAACAACAACAACAACCACCTGATGATTATGAAGAATACTTGAAACATTGATGAATATCAAAGACTATAGGCTTAAAAAAAAAAGACTATAGGCTTCAGTACTGGTTATCCCTCAGCATCAAGAATTCAGTTCTTACCACTATACTTTTTAAAAAATAGTAAAATAAGTGAACAAAAAATTGGAGTAACGAAGACTCATTTTACCTGAATCCATAGTCAATAAGCAATAGTCAGTAAGCAATAGTCAAGAAACCAATGATATATTGCATTGGTAAAATCTTCTGCAAAAGACTTGGTTAGAGTATTGAAAAGATGTCAGTTTGATAACAAAGGTAAACCCAACCAAAGCCATAGGGAGCTCTAGAGGCTTCTTGTTGTTGTTAGGTTCTGTCAAGTCAAGTATGACTCATAGCAATCCTACGAAGAGCTGATCTGAAGCCTCCCCTATCTTGTGCCATTCTCACAATATCTGAAACACTCAAGCCCATTGCTGAAGTCATTATGTCAGTCCGTCTCATTGGGGCTTTTCTTCTCCTTTGCTGATACCCTGTTTTTCCAAGCATGATATCTCTCTTTTATGAATAGTCTTGCCTAGCTACAAATATGACAGACAAAGTTTTGCTGTCTTTGCTGCCAAGAAGAATTCTGGCTGCACCCTCTCCTAGACATATCTGTTTGTCCTCTTGGCTGTCCATGAGATATTCAGTACTGTTCTCTAGCACCACAGCTCAAAGCATCAATTCTTGTGTCATCCTTATTCATTGTCCAGCTCTCCAATGCATAGCAGGTGATTGAGAAGACCATGGCCTGAACTAGGTGCACCTTAGTCTTCAAACTGACATCATTGCTCTTTAGCATTCTGGAGAGGTACCTGACAGTGGACTTGCCCAACACAATATATCTTCTGATTTCCTGACTCCAGGTACCATCCAAGTGATATGAAATTATTGACAGCTTCAATCCTTTTTCCATCTTTTGTAGTTTTGACAGTTGGTCATATAGTAATGACCCTTGTTTTCTTGATGTTGAGATGTAATCCATATCTAAGGCTGTAATCCTAAAGATGTAATCCATGCTTAGGTCCTTAATTGTCTGCAACAAGTGCCTCACGTTCTCCTCAATTTCAGCAAGCAAGGTTGTATCATCTACATAACACAGGTTGTTGAAGAGTCTTCCTTTAATCCTGATGCCACCTTCTCTCTCATAGAGTCCGACTTCTTGAATTATTTGCTCAGCGTACATATTGAACAGGTACGGAGAAAGGATACAACTGATACACTCCTTTCTTAATTTTGAATCATGACATGTTCCCTTCCTCCATTTACACAACAGCCTCTTGATCAAGGTATAGGTTTTCATGAGCACAATTAAGTAGTGGCTTAGTGGTAAGGAATTGCTTTGAGAATACAAAAGTTTGTGGTTCAAACCCATTAGCTTCACTGCAGGAGAAATATAAGTAATTTCCTCCTATGCAATTTATTGCCTCTGAAAATCTACTGGAGGTTAGTTCTGACTTGACAGTACACAACAATAATCAAAACCATAGTAATCTCAATTTTCTCATATGCATGCAAGAGGTGGACAAGGAAAAAGGAAGAAAGAACAAAAATTGGTGCATTTGAATTATGGTTCTTCTTGTTGTTGATTGATGTTGAGTCAAGCACAACTCATAGCAACCCTATCAACAAAAGGCCTGAAGCCTTTCTGTAACCAACATCATTTCTCCAAGTTCATAGTTTCCAGAGGCATGTGGTTTAGGAAGTAGATATCACTCCTGCTTCCAAACCTGTCTTAAACTGAGAGCTCCATCAAACACTGTCCACCATGGGCATCTGTTATGGTTTTTGACACCCCAATGGCACAGGGTTCATTCAGCATCATAGCAACCCCAGATTACCTCAGTACAGTAAATTGACAGAAGAGTGCTGTATGACTTAGAAAATGGTCCTCTGAGGGCCTTCGGGCCCTCCAGGATGACTTGTGACACAAAACAAGAGACTTAAATCACACAACAGCCAGATATTCCACCCGACCCTCAACCAGAACAAGCACACTCATCTTACAGATTTCTGCTGTATTATCCAGTCACCCTATGGTACTGGTAAATAATATTTAATATACTATAGATGCTGTGCCAAGAAATCTGGAGAACAACCACTTGGCCAACTGACTGGAAGAGGTCAATATTTGTTCCCATCCCAAAGAAGGGCAACCCAACTGAGTGTGGAAACTACAGAACAATATCATTGATTTCACATGCAAGCAAGATTCTACTGAAGATTATCCAAAAACGACTGGAACAGTACATCAGCAGAGAACTGCCAGAAGTCCAGGCTGGGTTTAGAAGGGGTCGTGGTACTAGGGATATTGTAGCTGATGTTAGATGGATCTTAGCTGAAAGCAGAGAATACCAGAAGAATGTCTACCTGTGTTTCATTGATTATGCAAAGGCATTTGACTGCGTGGATCATAACAAACTATGGCTGACTCTGAGAAGAATGGGAATCCCAGAACATTTAATCGTGCTAATGCGAAACTTACACTTGGACCAAGAGGCAGTCGTCAGAACAGAGCAGGGTAACACTGCATGGTTCAAAATAGGGAAGGGTGTACGCCAGGGATGTGTCCTGTCTCTATACCTTTTCAAGCTGTATGCAGAGCACATTATCCGAGAGGCGGGGCTCTATGAGGAGAGGCGTGGCGTTAGGATTGGTGGACGATCTATCAACAATCTGCGTTATGCAGATGACACAACCTTGCTCGCTGAAACTGAGGAGGACCTCATGCACTTACTGCAGAGGGTCAAGGACTGCAGCCTTCAATATGGACTGAGGCTCAAGGTTAAGAAGACAAAAATTCTCACCACTGGGCCAATCGGTAGCATCAGGATGGATGGCAAAGAGATTAAAATTGTTCACACCTTCAGTTTGCTCGGCTCCACGGTCAACACTCTTGGCACCAGTAGCCAGGAAATCAAAAAACGTATTGCGATGGGAAAGTCTGCGGTTAGGGACCTCTCCAAAATACTGAAGAGCAACAGTGTCTCTCTGGAGACTAAGGTCTGCCTGATACAGGCCATGGTTTTTGCAGTCACTTGTTATGCATCAGAGAGTTGGACAATGACTAGGGAGGATAGAAGTAGAATTGACGCCTTTGAGCTGTGGTGCTGGAGAAGAGTATTGAATGTACCATGGACTGCCAAGAAAACAAACAGATTCATTGTAGAGAGGATTAAACCAGGCTGCTCCTTGGAGGTAAGGATTCTGGGGCTTTGCCTGACATACTTTGGACATGTTGTAAGGAGAGACAGGTCTTTAGAGAGGGACATCATGCTGGGGAGAGTGGAGGGACAGCGCAGGAGAGGAAGACCCTCTATGAGGTGGATTGATTCAGTGACTGGGGTACTCGGGATGGGTTTGTCAGAGGCAATGAGATTGGCACAGGATAGAGCACGGTTTAGGGCTGTTGTACATAGGGTCACTATGGGTCGCAAACAACTCGACGGCACATAACAACAGCAACAACAACATAGATGCACTTGTTCCAGGCCATTGTCTTCACAATTATGTGCTATGCATCAGAAAGCTGCACATTGACTAGGGGCGATAGACAGAAAAGTGATGTCTTTGAGCTGTGGTGCTGGAGAAGAGTATTGAATATACAGTGGACTGCTAGGAGAACAAACAAGTTTGTCATGGAGAGGGTGAGATCAGGCTGCTCCTTGAATGCAAGGATTTTGAAGCTTTGTCTGATATACTTTGGACATGTTGCAAGTAGGGACCAGTCCCTGAAGAGGGATGTAGTGCGTGGGAGGGTGGAGGGACAGCACAGGAGAGGAAGACCCTCAATGATAAGGATTGATTCAGTGACTGGGGTAATAGGACTAGTTGTGTCACAGACAATGAGGTTGGCACAGGATAGAGCAGGCTTCAGGGCTGTTGTACATAGGGTCACTGTGAGTCACAAGGAACTCAGCAGCACATAACAACAATAAACAACAATGGGTTTACAGAAGAATGAACACATCTATCTTGAAGAAAGTATTGCTAGTATGCTCCTTAGAGGCAAGGATGGTAAAACTTTATTATAGTTACTTTGAATATTTTATCAAGGGACACCAATCTCTGCAGAAAGACATCATTCTTGGTGTCTTGGCCTGAGTTCTCTGTATCAGGAAACCCCCTCATGTAGCTTCAGGGACTGAAAAACCCAAGGTCAGCAAGCCAGATGATAGGCTGCTGGATTCTGAGACTTATGAGTCCAAAATCAGCAGGCAATATGGCAGGCCACTGGCTCAAGTTCAATGAATAAGAGAACAGATGGTGATGCGTCATATGTAGAATCCATCTTTCCCAGAAGGCTTCATCTCCAAGGACATGCTCTTTCAATTTATTTATTGCTGATAGAGCATGATGATTACCTTAAGAAATATCTTATCAAAGAAATTATTGTATTATATCATAGCTCATCAAAAGAATGACTCATAGGTAGCCGTGACCTTACCTTAATCATCACACTTGGAAATGTAGAATTGGACCATGTATTGGGACTGGGGACTAGTGCGGAACACCCTCCATCCCAGGAACACTAGGATTGGCTGCAAGGGTGCCCCCTTTCCCATCATGCACCACATGTTTGTGGGGAACCTGGTGCTATACCATTCATAGACATAGTGACCATTGAAGGAAGACATAACCTTCCAAATACTTTTCTCTGCCATAACATGTACATTTGAGAGCAATGTTAAAATTCATATCTTAGATTTGTGTCTCTAATTACACATAATTCATCAAGATCTTGCACTTCATGACCTATATAATACTAAAGTCATTTAAGTAATTTAAAAAGCTTGCTGTTAGGAACCTCTCCAAAGTACTGAAAAGCAATGGTGTCTCTCCGGAGACTAAGGTGCGTCTGATACAGGCCATGGTCTTTGCTATCACTTGTTATGCATCAGAGAGTTGGACAATGACTAGGGAGGATAGAAGCAGAATTGATGCCTTTGAGCTGTGGTGCTGGAGAAGAGTATTGAGGGTACCATGGACTGCTAGGAAAACAAACAGATTTGTCCTGGAAAGGGTTAAACCGGGTGGCTCCTTGGAGGCAAGGATTCTGAGGCTCCGTCTAGCATACTTTGGACATGTTGTGAGGAGAGACCGGTCCTTGGAGAGGGACATCATGCTTGGGAGGGTGGAGGGACAGCGCAGGAGAGGAAGACCCTCTATGAGGTGGATTGATTCAGTGACTGGGATAATCAGGATGGGAATGTCAAAAACAGTGCGATTGGCACAGGACAGAGCAGCATTTAGGGCTGTTGTACATAGGGTCGCTATGAGTCGCAAGTGACTCGACAGCACATAACAACAACAACAACTTAAAATCCAAAATGAAATTTTATTTACAAAGGACAAATAAAATTGGAACACTCTTACATTTCATTTGAATCCAGATGAAAAAGCCATAAATATTTTGGAATAGAAGAAAAATTTAACCTATCCCTTCTCTGTCATTTAGAAAGATCTAAAATCTCTGTAGATGTTCATTGAAATGAAAAATAAACAACCTAAATTAAAAAAAACAAAACAACAAGGGAATGTAATAGATCCCAGAGAAATAAAGACATAACATGAGGGGGAAAAAAAAGATCTAATGCAATGTTGTCCAAGAGCTTTTCCTAATAACTATATCTAGATGTGATGTATAGGAACTTATAGTACACATGCATCATTAATTATCTGTTGTTGTTAAATGCTGTCATGTTGAGTACAACTCCTAGCAATCCTATGAATCTGAACCCTGCCCTATTCTGTGCCATCCTCATCATCGCTGACACAGAGCCGATTGCTGAAGTCATCCTGTCATTGTATCTCACTGGAGGGAGGAGTCTTCCTTTCCTTCCCTGACGCTCCTCCTTGCCTAGCTACATGTCCAAAATATGCTTCACCATTTGCCTCCAAGAAGCACTATGTCTGCACTTTTTCCATGACATATTTGTTTGTTCTTTTGGCAGTCCGTTGTGTTATAATTGCCCATGTTTTGTACTACTCTTCTATTATAAATGGAGATCTCTGATATAAGAGTAAGGAAAGCACATTTAAGTTCAGATGACCAAGATTTAAGTCTTGATATTTCTAACTTTGTTGTAGCCATCAGTAAATTACTGAGGATCACTGAACCTTACCTATTTTGCATGTTTCATGAATATTGAGAAAATAAAAAGTAATAATCTTACAAAATAGGATACTCTGAACACATTCCATAAGATCCTAAATAATTTGCTATGTGACATCAATTTGACTCCAATTCACAAAGGACATTGTGGGTTGAACATCATGGATTGAATTCCAAAATATGTGTCAATTTGGCTAGGCCATGACTGTTATCTCAGCTATCTTTGCCTAGGTCATAATTCTCATATAATTATCCCAAATGTTGTAAATACTAATATCTGTGTTGTTACAAGATTAGAGGCAGTTATGTAGTTATCTTCCCATGTGGTGTGATCTGATTTGGTCAGCTAATCTGTTGTAAGGCATTTATGGTGGGATGCAACATTTTTAATCAGATCACAATGATCAGCAAATGTAAAGAAATATTTCCTGGGGTATAGCTTGCATCTATTTTTTTTCTCACAAGAAATTAAAGTAGAAGAAATCAAGCAGAGAAAGGAGGACTTCCAGACTACCAAGAAAGAAGTCCGGAGTAGAGTATCTTTTAAACCCAGGTTCCTGTACTGAGAAATTCCTAGAACTAGGAGGCACACAGAGAGAAAGCCTTCACCTAGAGCCGAGACCCTGAATTCAAATATCGAGTTCTTATGAGCCTAATTTGTTAAGGAGTTCCCTATGCCGACCCAAAGGAATGCAGTTCAAATCCTCCAGATGCTCCTCAAGAGAAAGATGGTTATACTCCTCCCATGTGATTTAAAACCTCTAAAAACATACTAGAGGATCAGTTATGAGTCAGTTCTGACTCAACAGTACATAACAACAGACTCTTATCTGTGAGAATAACTTTGTTTGCCAAAGCCATATACTTGTAGTATTTCTGTTAAAGAAACACTAGACAACTTGACAGGAAGGAGTCCTAGAGGCGTGCTGGTTAATTGCTTGACTGTCTACTCACAGTTTGGTGGGTCAAATCCACCAGTCACTCCACAGGATAAATATTGACAGTGTATGTCTTTGAAGATTTCAGCTTAGGGGCAACTCTGTTGTTTTGTTTGTTT
>NW_006400218.1:44212-53914 GCF_000299155.1 Elephantulus edwardii | reverse complement strand
GGGGGGGAGAATAGTCTAAAAGTATTATATTTTAGGGCATTATTTTTATCGTAGGAGTATGCAACTCTGTTTTGTCTTCCAGAAATAGTATGAGTTGAAATAGACTCAATGGCAATGGGTTGATTTGAGCTTTTTAATCTTTGCAAGATTTTTTTCTTTCAGAGGTTTGAGGCACAAACCTTTTGGTTGTCAGCTACTTAGCAATTGTGCTACTAGGGCTCTTCCATAAATTGTATTATTGTTGTTATTGTTCTTGGGTACCACAGAGTCAGCTCCAACTCTTAATAATCTTAGGAACAACAGATCAAAACCTTGTCTTGTCTGGTATCATCCTCACCATTTCAGTTATGGTCAAGGTCATTGTTGTAGGCACTATGTCAATCCATTTCACTGGGGATCTTCCTCTCTTTTACTGACTGTGTACTTTTCTAAGCATGATATCTTTTCCCAAGGACTTTTGAGTGTACCATGAACTGCTAAGAAAACAAACAGATCCATCCTGGAGAGGGTTAAAGCAGGCTGCTCCTTGGAGACAAGGATTCTGAAGCTTCATCTGACATACTTTGGACATATTGTAAGGAAGGACCAGTCCTTGGAGAGGGACATCATACTTGAGAGGGTGGAGGGACATATCAGGAGGGGAAGATCCTCTATGAAGTGGATTGATTCAGTGACTGGAGTAATCGGGATGAGTGTGTCGGAGACAGTGAGATTTGCACAGGACAGAGCAGAGTTTAGGGCTGTCGCTATGAGTTGCAAGTTTCTCAATGGCACATCACAACAACAACAACAACAACATGCTCCTCACAATAAGTTTTACCATACTTTCCTCTAAGGAGTACCCTGGTTGTCCTTCCTCCAAGGTAAACTTGTTTGTTCTTTTGACAGTTACAGTCTTCACCACCACCACAGTGCAAAGATATTCATTCTTCTTTGGTATTTCTCATTCACTGTTCAGCTTTTACATGCATATTAAATATGATAGTCCCAAATATTTTTAAGATACAGAGCACTGGAAAGAAGCATGAGAAAAAAGGAAGGTTCATATAATGCCTAATCATATATTCCTTTCAAACAGTTCTATCCTTTATCTGTTCCAATGCAGTATTCATTATCTATCCCCTCTTTTCTTAGTTTCCTCCAACCCCTGTGTCAGTCCTGTTTTATAACATTGGTGTTATGCAGTATTAGTCCTTTTGTAATTGATATATTTCACTCTACATAATGTCCTCCATGATCAACCATATTGTGTAATATTTTATGAGTCTTTGTTTTTCAAAGCTGCTTAGTACTCCATTGTGTGAATATACCATAGTTTTTCTATCCATTCATTTGCTGATGGGCACTTGGGTTACTTCCATCTCTTTGCTATTGTGAATAATACAGAAAAAAAAAACCCCACCCAAAACCAAAACCCCAGCCCAGAATACAAGGTACACTGCAAGAAGGCCGGAGGGAGAAGAGGTGGGAGATAATTGTGCAACAATAAACTAATATTTTTTTTAACAGTGAACGAATGTTTTTTTTAAGTGAACTGAGGGAGGGGGATCGGAAGGAGAGGGAGTAAAACGTGCAACAATGAATGAATAAAAATATAACTTTTTTGTAAACTTTCATTAAAAAAAATAATTCTCTTCAACCTAAAAAAACAAACAAGAATAAAGAAAGGTGATATTTTCTTTGCCTAAGACATTCTTTTTATATGACAAAGTGAAATGCTATTATCATAATAATTTTGTGTTGACATGTGCTCGGTAGAGGAAAGGAAAATTTATCAAGTTGTGGAAAGTTCACTTTTATAAATGTCTCCAGATTAAATATTTTAGTATATTTGATGGTGAGTTTCCTTAAACTATGGTAGTTTTCAAAGAAAATGCTACTTATAATTTGCTTAAGTTATGTATTTATTGTTATTTATAATACAGTATATAATTATACAAGAGACATTTTTAAATAAAAACTTTCTATTTTGTTTTAAATTTTGAATGCCAGTGTATTTTAGAAATAAGTATGTCATTTGTGTTTTTATGCTTCTCACAAAAGAGGAAGTAAATGTGTTTACCACCTCCTGGGATCCCCCAAGAGGGCACATTTTATTCTGGATGTCAGATTTTAAGTGGAAGAATAACAGGGTGCAGACATATTGAGAATCTCTCTCAGTGGCTGATGTTTTTCCTTCCAGTGGGTGATGAAAATCCAATTCCCAAAATACTCCTCCTGAGCTTTTTTACTAATTAACTTGACATCTGTTGTGAAGCGGAACATAGACTAACCTGGTTCATTTCCAACCCCACAATTAAACAGCTGGTATTTCAGGTCAAATGCTTATCTTTGGAAATTTCAAAGTAAAAATATCTGAAATTAACAGAATATATAAAACAACTCCTTTGATACTTGTATCAAAATATTTAGATTCAATAAATGCAGTATCTTTCAGGTACGGTAAAAATTGAACCCTTAATCCACCATGATTCTTTAGTTGATTTATTGTCATTTTTTCTATACTGGTGTCAGAATTAAAGGGTCTATGAAAATAGGCACATTCCTGCAAAAGAATTCCTGTTATAGAACAAAGACAAGTAGAATAGTGCTTTGATTGTGATGTGTCTCTACATGATGAGGATGTGAAAACCTAGGGGACAAGAGTTTTCCTTTCCCTAGGGAGGGAAGGGAAAGGAATCTCTAGGGGGAAAAGTAAGAGATTATCACAGCACAAATTGAAATAAATTGTGTTCTGCAAAGGAAGACTGACTAAATTTCCTTCATTTATGATACTCACATGTAAGTGTTTCAGTAGCATGGCGATCAGGCAAGCAAGCAAACCTGTATTAGATAATCTGTGCCTTATCATAAGAAAGGAAGCGTTTCAGGAACATCTTTTCTGGAACAGATTACAGTGAGACAAAGTAAAGGCAGATTGCACTTATGTACAAGTAAGGACACACACAAAATGGAGAGATCTCTGGGTGAAAGAACATGATGTTTGAGACTTACTTTAAAATATTTCATCAGTTTTTTAAAAGCTTGATGATTGAAACAAATTACTTATAAATACAAACTATATGCATCTCAAAATCACTTTACTGAGTGAAAGAAAACTTACACAACTTATGATTCCTTTTATAAGAAGTTCTGAAAAGACAAAACTAATGGTTTTTAAAATGGTTCAAAAATAAGAAAAAGAACTGCTTCTCGGGGAAACATGATGGCCTAGAAAAGAATAAGGGAGGGGCTAAACAGGACAAAAGATGGCAAGATACAGAACTACAAACAGAGGAAAGAATTTTCTTAACTCTCTGTAAGAGAGAGGGCTTACTTGAGTCCCCCTGCACAGAAGTTGCTTGAGCTGGTGGCCCTAATCTCCCACCACAGGAGACAAAGGAAGACAATAGGCCACAGGACAAAAGGTGAGAGAGGTGAGGCTCTGTGCAGAGAGCAAGCATTCATCATTGCTTATGGGGAGACAAGACAGAGGCATCCCTGGGGCTATAGGTCCCTCCACCTGAGGATCCTTGCCTCCTGTGACTGTGGGGCCATTCACAGGGGCCAAACAGGACAAGAGACATTGGGACTCAGAGCTACAGAGAAAGATTTTTTCAGCTCTCTGTGTGAGGGAGGGCTAACGTGAGACCCCCTTCACACAAGCTGCTTGAACTAGCAGCCCTGATCTCTAATCTTGTGCCATTCCAAAGACAAAGGAAGATACTAAGCTTCAGGAGAAAAGGTGCACAAGAAATTGCTTGAGTAGAGCACGTGGTCTCACACCACTCAGCTACTTCATACATGAAGGAGGACTATTGAGTTGGTGATAGAGGGAGTGCATCCAGATGAGACTCTGACAAGGTTGCAGTGCAGAACAGAAAGAACCTCAAGGACTTTAGGAAAGGCACATTTTCCCAGACTTCCAGTAGAGTAAATAAAGACAAGAGCCACCAAAAATGTTTGAAGACACAATAAAAATGGCCAAACATTCATCAAGAAAAATGTCACATAATGTCAAGAAAGCAGCGGGCAACTTCAAACACTGTGGAAAAACAAATTATGCCTTCTCCAAAAAAATTAGAGAATATTGCAGACCTCATGATTTACCCCAGAGTCAAGAAGGCAGATGATATGGAGACATCTGAATAGGTATGAACGAAAGTACAAATGATGGAAAAAACAATGGAAGCCACAAATAAAGGGAATAACCTAGATGTAGAGAACCAGAAAAAATATATTGATGAAGAGTTATTTGAACAGCTATGGAAGAATGTGCAAATGATTGAAGAAAAAATGGAAACCACTAAGAAAGCAAATGCTCCAGAGACACGGAGCCAGAAGAAATATATTGATGAGGAGGAACTTGCACAAATATGGGGGGAAATGAAAAAAAAATAATTGAAACTATAGATAAAGAGGTACAAGAACTTTAAAAATCATCACAAGAGAGAGGGTACTGCCAGCACAGTGCTAAAAAGAACAGAAATGTATGAAAATGCCATCCAGAATATTAAGACTAAAATGGCAGAAGTGTCTAACGTGCTTGAAGGACAAAAAGTAGAACAGAAGAAATGAAGCAGAAAGTCAGTGAACTGGAAGACAAGAACTTTAATGGAAACATACTAGAAGAAAAATCAGAGATGAAACATTAAAAAAAATGAAGAAAACACTAGAATCATGTGGGATGACATAAAAAGGAATAAAATACATGTGAGAAAATTGAGAAGAGCTACTAGAATAAAACTTCCCAGATATTATGAAGAATGAGGAAATCCACATTTAGGAAGACCAGCAAACAACAAAGAGACTAGACTAAAGGAGAAAACCACCAAGACATAGCGTACTCAGATTCTCCAAATTGAAAGATAAGGATAGAATACTGAAAGCAACATGAGAAAAAGAGTCCCCTACAAAGGAAAAGCAGTTAGATTAAATTCTGATTTTTTTTTAGCAGAAACCATGTGAGCAAGAAGACAATGGAATAGGATATACAGAAAGTTGAAAGAAAAAAAAGAAAGTTGAAAGAAAATAATTCCCAACTGAGGATCCTGTACCAAGCAAAGCTCTCCATCAAATATGAAGGAGAAATCACATCATTTGCAGCAAAGAAAGAATGTAAGGAATTTGTGAAAATAAGAACAAAACTACAAGAACATTTAAGAGAAGTCCTTTACACAGAAACACCAAAGGCAAGTGAGTGGGTCATAGTACCAAGAAACAACAACAAAAAAGAAACACAGTAAAATGGCAATCATAAGACCTGGCCTGTTAATGCGAATGGACTTAACACACCAATCAAGAAAAAAAAGAGTAGCAGAATGGATAAAAAAAACAAAGCCCATCAATATGTTGTCTACAAGAGACATATTTAAGAAATTAAGAGAAAGAATAAAAGGCTGTAAATATCTATATCTCTCTATCTCTCCCTCTCTCCCTCCTCCTCCTCCTCCTCCTCCTGTTCCTCCTCCTTCTTCTTTCTCTCTCTCAAATGGCATCCACAAAAAAATCAAGAATAGCAATACTAATTTCTGATAAAATATACTTCAAAATGATAAAAACACCATAAAATATATGGAAGGGCACTGTAGGTCAAGAACAATGTTCCATTGGTCAACGTCTATGCAACAAATAATAGGCCTGCTAAATACATAAAACAACTCTTAACACAATTAAAGAAAGACAAACAGCACTACAATAGTGGAAGACAATAACATGACACTCTCACCAAAGGATAGGTCAACTCAAAAGAAACTTAACAAAGATGCGGAAGACCAAAACTAGTACAACACTCAACTAAGACTCAATTCACTTTCTTCTCAATTGCACATGGCACATTTTCCAGATTTAATCACATATTAGGGCACAAAGCAAGCCTCAAAAAATTAAAAAGCAGTGAAATAATACAAACTATCTTCTCAGATCACAATGCCATAAAACTAGAAATTAACCAAAAGAGGATAAAGCTTATAAAACCACCAATGTGGAAGCTAAACACCACCCAGCACGATTGGGTTAGAAGAAATAAAGAATGAAATAAAAAAAAGTTCCTTGAAAAAAATGAAAATACAACGTACCAAAACCTCTGGGATACAGCTAATGCAGTCCTCAGGGGGAAGTTCATAGAAATAGGCACAGACATTAAGAAAAGAAGGAGGAGGAGGAGGAGAAGAAGAAGAGAAGAAAAAGAAAGAAGCAAAGTTAAGGATCCACTCAACACCTTCATCAAATAGAAAAAGAACAATCTAACTCCACAGCCCCTAGAAGAAAGGAAATTATAAGAACAAGAGCTAAAATCAATGAAATAGAAAAAAAAAAATTGGTGAAACCATCAACAAAACCAGGAGCAATACTGACTTAGTATGGAATTGCATTGCCAGTACTTGGTTTGAATCCACCACTGCTCTGTATGAGAATGATGAACAATCTCCTCCTGTGATTTACTACCTCCAGAGGGTCAGTTATGAGTCAGTTCCGACTCGATGGTATATAACAACAATGTGTGTGTGTGTATCTTAGGAGAAGGATAGGCAATCTCCTCCCATGCTATTTACTGCCTCTGAAAACCCACTGTAGGGTCAGCTGTTTGATCAGTTTTGACTCTACAGTACACAACAAGAACAACGTGCCTCTCTGTGTGTGTATCGGTATCAATTGAACATAAAATTGCATTATATAGTATAAAAGTGTGCATGCATTTTTCTCATCTTTTATGTATTTGTTAATGCTATATAATTTTTCCATGAAAGAAAGAAGAAATGTAGACTCATAAGTCACAAACTAAAAGAGCCAGCAATGGCAAAATATGAGCATTTTCATAGATCTCTTCTTTCACTTTAGCTCAGTTTCTTTCCATATTCTGTTCTTGCCCAGAAATGGAAACTAAATCTCTTTATGGTGAATGGCAGAAAAGGTATTAAAAGTCATTAAGAATTGGAGCTAAAATGTAAGCTTTCTGAAGATCCTTCACCTCCTTCATTTGACTTTAGCTCTTTCTGTGATGTTCAGGTGGTGTGTATTTGTGCTGCTGAAGTGAGGATAGGTGCCAAGTAAATAACTGAATTTATTTACTTTAAAAACCCTAGTTCTGTTAACCATTCTTGACAACTTCATGTTTTTTATGCTATAGATTCTCCTTCCAAATAGTGCCTTTGATAAATTGCATTTTCAATTGATACTTCTAGAAAGGACTTTCTGCAATTACCAGTAGCATGATACAAATTTTTTTTAATAAATAACTAATATATAATTTGGAAGTGGGAGTGGCATCCACTTCCTAAATAGCTTGCCTCTGCAAACTCTACGAACATGGAGAAACGATGAAAGGTATACGAGTGTTCAGGTGCTTTCATTCATAGGGTCACTATGGGTCATCTACGACTCAATGACACTTAACTACAACAACAACAACAACAAACAACATCAACAACAACAACAATATATAATAGACATATAAAGAAGTTTTCTGCAGCGATTAGAAAGTTTTTCTTGAGATCCATTGTGTTGTTCCAAGCTCTCAACCTAAAATTTGTGGTTGGTTTGTTGTTGTTGTTGGTTTTGGTTTGTTTTTTTTTTTTCAAATTCCAGTTAAGGAGATGCTTGGTTTACATGATGTGTCCCCCTTTATTAGATAGCTGTGTAATCCATGATTAATATTATTGACAATAGCATCCTTTGACTGCTTTCTGTTATAATTTCTCTACTCTTATCTTCCCAAAGTCCCTTCCAACCTTGCACCCAATTTTTGGTACTTCTATTTTAATAGTTTATCATTTTCTATGCTAGGAAGCTACTAGGAAATAACCAAAGGGAAGTAAATATGCAAGCACTAAAGTTGAAAAATCAAAAGGGATGAACTCACTTGGCTTTTTAAGCTGAAGGAACTAAGAAATAAAATTCAAGGCACTAGATACAATACTTAAGAATGCTGTGGGCAGACTGTTGAATGACCCAGGAAGCATCAAAGAAAAAGAAGGAAGGATTACCCAGAGTCACTATATCAGAAAGAATTTGCTGACACAAAAGAATGTCATGAAACAACATATGGTAAAGAGGCAATGCTCTGAAGGAATTGACAAAAAACAAGGCCCCAGGAATTTATGGCACTCTGAAATATTTCAATAAACAGATGCTGCTCTGGTTGTGCCAAGAAATATGGAGGACAGCTACCTGGCCAAGTGACTGGAAAAGAGCTATATTTATTCCTATTCCCAGAAAAGGTGATCCGACAGAGTGTGGAAATTATCAAACAATATCATTAATATCACATGCAAGCAAGATCCTGTTGAAGGACTGCCAGATGTGCAAGCTCAGTTTAGAAGAGGCTGTGACACTAGGCACATTATAGCCAATGTTAGATGGATGTTAGCTTAAAGCAGAGAGTACCAGAGGAATGACTAACTCTGGATCACAACAAGCCAACTTTGAGAGGTTTGGGAATCTCAGAACACTTGGTTGTGCTTATGCAAAATCTATACTTTGACCAGGAGGCAGGTGTCAGAATAGAGCAAGGAAACACTATATGGTTCTAAATCAGAAAAGGTATATGCCAGGGATGTATCTTATCTCATATATTTACACTCTATATGCAGCACGATTGGGTTAGAAGAAATAAAGAATGAAGCTGGACTTTATGAGGAGGAATATGGCATAGGACTGGAGGAAGACTCATCACCAAACAGTGTTATGCTGATGACACAACCTTGCTTACTGAAACTGAGGAGGGCCTGAGGCATTATCTTCACAAGATCAAGGAGTGCAGCCTTCAATATGAATTGATCTCAACATCAAGAAAACAAAGATTCTCACCAGTAGTCCAGTTGGCAGCACTATGATAGATGGTGAACAGATTGAGATTGTTAACAGCTTCAACTTGCTTGGTTCCACAGTCAACACTTTTGGTACCAGCAGCCCGGATATCAAAACATGAATTGCTACATCAAAGAAATAATTCACCATGACCAAGTAGGATTCCTAACAGGTATGCAAGGATGGTTCAACATAAGAAAAACAATTAATGTAATTCATCAAATTAACAAAGCAAAGAACAAGAACCTATCAATTGATGCAGAAAAGGTCTTTGACAAAATCCAATACCCTTTCCTGATTAAAACACTCAACAAAATAGGATTAGAGGGAAATTTCTTCAACATAGTGAAAAGTATTTATGCAAACCCAAGAGCCAACATTGTTCTCAATGGAGAGAGGTTAGGCAAGGATGCCCACTGTCACCTGTCTTATTCAGTATTGTTTTGGACGTCTTAGCGATAGCAATAAGATAAGAGAAGGGAATAAAAGGTATCCAAATTGGCAAAGAGGAAGTAAAATTATCTCTCTATGCAGATGATATTATAGTATACTTAGAAAACCCTAAAGACTCAGCAAGAAAACTGTTGAACACAGTGGACCAATTTAGCAAAGTGGCAGGATACAAGATCAACATACAAAAATCAGTTGGATTTCTCTACAGTGACAAAGAATACAGAGCCTAAACTAAGAAAAACAATACCCTTCACAATAGCTAATAACAAGATTAAATACTTGGGAATAAATTTAACCAGAAGCACAAAGGATCTATTCCAAGAAAATTACAAGACATTACTACAAGAAACAAAA
The DNA here is from genome assembly GCF_000299155.1 of Elephantulus edwardii. Lineage (NCBI taxonomy): Eukaryota > Metazoa > Chordata > Mammalia > Macroscelidea > Macroscelididae > Elephantulus > Elephantulus edwardii. Next base: position 44,320 of record NW_006400218.1, on the reverse strand, counting down.
AGAGACCTTGAGAAGTGGAAGAATATCCCTTGCTCATGGACAGGAAGACTCAGTATTGTGAAAATGGCAATACTACCAAAGGCAATTTACACGTTTAATGCAATCCCA
>NW_006400218.1:24497-42692 GCF_000299155.1 Elephantulus edwardii | reverse complement strand
AATGCTACTACACTGCTGTGGTGGTAAAGACAGCATGGTACTGGTACAATGACAGAGACATGGACCAATGGAATAGAATTGAGAACACGGAGGTCAGCCCATCTATCTATGTCAACTGATTTTTGACAAGGAGATGAAATCAGTTAAGAGGGGAAACTACAGCCTTTTTAACAATGGTGTTGGCAAAATTGGAAAAGTATCTGCAAGACTCAAGCAAGATCCACACCTCACTCCACATACAAAAACCAAATCAAGGTGGATCATGGACTTAGAACTAAAACCAAGGACTATAAACGTCATTAAAGAAAAGCTAGGAACAACGCTAGGAGTCCTAATCCACAACATAAAGAGTCTTCAAGTATACTGAAAAACCTACAACCAGGAAAAGATAGATGAATGGGATCTTCTAAGAGTCAAATCCCTATGCACATCCAAAAACTTCTCCAACAGGGTAAAAAGGGAAGCCACTGACTGGCAAAAAGTATTTAGTAATGACATATCAGATAAGGGACTTCTATCCAGAAAGTACAAAATACTTGAGCACCACAACAAGATAAAGGTAAATAATCTAATAGAAAAATGAGCAAAGGATATGGACAGACACTTCACCAAAGAAGATATTCAGAGGGCTAACATGAAGAAACGTTCAAATCCCTAGCTCTAAGAGAGATGCAAATTAGAACTATGAGATATCATCTCACCCCAGTCAAAATAGCAAAATTTAACAGAACAACAAGCCACAAATGCTGGTGAGGTTGTGGAGAAACTGGAACCCTTATTCACTGTTGGTGGGAGTGTAAAATGGTGCAACCACTGTGGAAGGTGGTATGGCACCTTTTCAAAAAGTTGCAAATAGAGATATCATTTGACCCCGCAATACCACTACTGGGAATATACCCAGAAGAGACCATAACTGACATCCAAACAGATATATGCACACCCATGTGTTTCGCGACTTTGTTCACAATAGCAAGGAGTTGGAAACAACCTAAGCGCCCATCAACAAACAAATTGATAGAGAAGCTGTGGTATATTCACACAATGCAAGACAACGCTGCATTGAAAAATAAGGCACTCATGCAATATTGTTCAAAATGGGTGACCCTGGAGGACATTATGCTCAGTGAAGTATCTCAGTCACAAAAGGACAAATACTGCATGATGCCACTGTTGTAAAACAGGACTGACCTCGGGTTTGGGGGGAGATTGAGAAAGATGGGTACAATAATGTATACTGCATCGAAACATGATGGAGAAAACTGTTTAAAAGGGATATGTGATTAGGTATTTTTGTCATGACAGGAGTCTAGAGTGAAGGCTACATGGTGGAGTGGACCTGGGGGAGGGTTTCTAAAACAATGAAAGAATTTTTCTTTTACTTTTCCAAGAGAGTAGTGTACTAGGGGGGAAGGTTGGGAGGGGAGAAAAGTGCAACAATGAATGGATGGAAATCCAAAGTCTCTGTAAATTTTTACTGAAATTAATAATAAATTTAAATATAGAAGTAAAGATTAATTGCACTGGGAAAATCTGTTATCAGGGACCTCTCTAGAATACTGGAGAACAGCAATGTCAGTGTAGAGACTAACGTACACCTGATTCAAGTCATGGTCTTTGCTATTACTTGCTATGCATCAGAGAGCTGTACTATCACTAAGGAAGATAGAAGAAAAATCGATGTTTTTGAATTGTGGTGTCAGAAAAGAGTATTGACTGCCAGGAGAACAAGCAAGTTTGTCCTGTAGAGGGTGAGACCAGGCTGCTCCTTGGAGGCAAGGATTTTGCAGCTCTGTCTTACGTACTTTAGTCATGTTGCAAGGAGGGATCAGTTCTTGGAGAGGAACATCATGCTTGGAAGGTTGGAGGGGCAGCTTAAGAGAGGAAGACCCTGGATGAGATGGATAGACTCAGTGACTGGGGCAATGGGGACAGAAGTGTCAAATATAAAGAAAATGACTCGAGATAGAGCAGGGTTCAGAGCTGTTGTATATAGTCATAAGTGAATTGATAACATATAACATCAATAGATTGCTTGCATTATTTTTCCCCCCAAGAAATGAACTGGCCTTTATTTCATGGTCTGAGAGGGAGCCAAGTGACAGTCTGCAGAGAGGATAAAAATGCTGAGAGGGCAGTAAAGGTTGGTTTGTTTTTATAGGAATTTTAGGGAGGATTAGAGAAGATCGCATTTTGCTCAGAATTTGGGGTTGTTCATTAACTTAGGTGTGGTCTTTTGTGATTAGGCCTAGAGATGTATCTGGAATCATTGCCTGGTCTGATCTCTGGTCTGGTTGCCTTAAACATTATCAGGTTTCTTCAAGAAGTGATCAAGCCTGGGGCCAACTGCAACATTCTTTTATCATTCCAGACCTTAAAGGAATATGATGATTAGGGATGGAGTTATCTCTAGCTACTTCCTACTGAACTGGGGCTATGTTGAGGGACTGGTGTTGTTTAATTGTAAAGTCTGAAGGAGGAGCATTATTGTCACATGTTCTTGAGCAGTTGGTCCAGAGATTGTCAGTGAAGCGGTCCACTAAAAATTTCTGAAAGAGATTTATAAAACAAGGAGCAAGAGTTATAAAAAAGGAGAATTACTATAAAGAGAGTTGGGGTAGGGAGTAGTCAAGTGGGAATTTCTGGTTGCCAATAGGTTCCTGATTGTCTATTTAGGGTGTTGGTTTACAGAAACAACAGTCTTCTAGAAACAGGCAGAGACCACCTTTATCTCCAGGTAATATATTAAGTCTCCTTATGTTTTGCAATACAACAGCCATTAGGGAGTGAATTTGGGTTTGGACTGTAATAAGCTGAGTTGCCATATTGTCTAGTGACTTTTGGAGAGCTTTTAAGAGATGCTGGAATTTTTCTAGGGAGATGTCTAGGCCTGCAGTGTTAGTAGTAGCTCCTGTTATCATTCTCAGCCTGGACTCTAAAGGGAGGAGTACTGTTACAGTTTGTTTATGTTTCAGGTGCAGGGTTAGAGGGATAAGTTTTGGAGTTATTTTGGTTGGCAGGCAGGAGTAGAAGCTGTGTCCTCAAGTGAAGAGATTGTTTCTTGCTTTCAGGCATCTTTAGAAGTTGCCTCTGAAGATAAGTTGAACCCTGGCTGTATTAGCTTCCCTTTCATATGACCTGAAAGAGGTGGCTAAGTACTTTATATTGCTTGTATTTAAAAACAATATCAAGGCCAAATTCCAAAACACTATATTGCCCATCCATCCTCTTGAATGTGTCCTATGAATCTTTCAATACAATGGTCAGACTGATCACTGATGTGGAAAACTATTTTACTCATATCAACTGGCTTTAGTCAAACAAGGAATGAATCTAGGTAATCTCTCTTGGAAATAGTTCTGTATCTCTGTGAATAAGAGAAAAAAAAACCCTACAGCATGATGGGGAGGGGATCAACTCTCAAAGATAAACTAAATATATTTTAACTTCATGACAATTTCTTAAGTATTCCCTAAGGGAAGAGAAAAGAAGATCCCCTCGCCACTGCTCATTCAGTACTTGCTTTTCCTTATACCACAATCTCTACGGGTTATGATTGATCTTCTGGTTAAAAATTCTAGAGTAAAAAAATTGAAAAATTTAAAAACAAAACAAATGACTGATGTTGGGAGTTTGGGCACATGCATCATCTTCCTACAGCAAAGAACCAAGATACGAAGTGAAACACATACAAATGATAATCTGGAAAGAAAGAACAGCAAATGGAAAGATGAAGAATAAGACTGAACAGAAGGGGAAATTGAATGGAAACAGTGAAATGAGAGACTTAGTTACTGTGGATAGCCAGCCAGCTGGCTGGCTGGCACAATGTGACCATTTTGAGAAAAGCAAGCAACATTGCTGGGTGAGGAGAAATCACAGACTCTCCCAGTATGAGACAGAGATAACATGTAGACAAAACCAGAACAACACAAGTTGATCAGAACATGAACTTGATCTAAAGGGAGAATTTGCAAAAAAAACAATCTGGAAACCTGGGGATCCACATGACCATAAAAGCATGGAGCAAACCACTACTTGGCAGTGGTGGTCACTGATCATTAAGCAAGTGATACTGGAGCAGTGGAAGATCCTTGATCTCCCATCCCACTGGACTCTGCACAAACTCTCCTTGTGTTTAATCAGGGCAGATCGCTGGCGCGTCATTCTGCTATAGGTGGAACATGCTCCCAATCTTCCAATATCCAGTGTAATGCACCCTTCCCCTTTCCCCAGCTGGGGCATATTCTACTATATGTTCTACTACACTGTACTGTACTGGCTGAAATCTTTTTAGTTGCATTTCCCACCGCCCCATCTTAATAAATCAGGTACAAGTATCAAGGATGGCTTCCTAACTCAGACAGTTCTGAGGAAAAGTCCTTTGTCTTGAACTTCTACTCTAGGATTGACTTCTTGTCAGTACTTCTTTTCCATTCGCAGCAAGGTGCTAATCCAAGAGGATAGTTTCCCAGAAGAGAGCAATGTGTCCTCTAGGACTGGTGCATAATTTTTGTTTCCTTGGCGTAAGGCTGCAGGCCCTCAGGCCCCAAACTTTCAATTTGGAGCCTCAGCCCGTGGAGGCCTGCGATTGGCCCCCTTTACCTGCAGTAAAGGGGCAAGGTCAGCCAAGTTCAGGATCCATATCCTCCCCCAATTCCAAACTATTTTAACTGGGAGCCCCACACAGAGAACAAACAGGTGAGAGAATAAAACTGGGCTGCTCCTTAGAGGCAAGGATTCTGAAGCTTTGTTTGACATAATTTGGGCATGTTGCAAGGAGGGACTGGTTCTTGGAGAGAGACAACATGTTTGGGAGGGTGGAGGGACAGCGCAAGAGAGGAAGACCCTTGATGAGATGGGTCAATTCAGTGATTGGAGTCATGGGGGTATGTGTGTTGGAGATAGTGAGGTTGGTACAGGATAGAGCAGGGTTTAGGGATCTTGTACATAGGGTTGCTATGAGTCGCAAGCGAATCGATGGCACATAACAACAACAACAATCTTAATCAATATTTATAATCTATTAATTGATTTATTTACCTTCCAGTCCCCTCCCTGGTAACCATACTAGAGTAATTCCATGTATGCAAACTTCAGCTTTTTTTTAGAACAGTGGTTTCACACAACATTTGTCCATTTGTAACTGATTCATTTCACTTGGAATAGTATCTTCTAGACTCAATCATGTTGTATATAGTGTTTCATGAATTCCTCATTGTTTTTCAATGATGTTAATATTCCATCCTGTAAATATACCATAGTTTCTCTATCATTCATTAATAGACACTTGGGTTGCTTTCCTCTCTTTGCTATGAATCTTAGTAGGAGCAAATTACCTTATCTTTCTCCCACAGAGATGATGGTGCAAACTGTCAGTGTTTTGGTTAGCAGCTCCACATGAATTGTACTCTTGCCATCATAAACAATGGGAAGGAATGTAAAATGCCTATCATCTTATTTGACTATAACCTGAAATCAATAATGATATATGTATAGAACTTAATATTGTGTTTAACTGCTAAAATTCTTTTACAATTTAAAGAAGGAAGATGAATTTGTCTTTATATTTAATATTTCTATTTCTATTCATATTCATATTTATATTTATGGAAAATAGCATATAAACATAATAAGATTAAAATCTTGGCAAAATTACATTTAAAACACAGAAATAATTATGCTGCAATGTTAATCTCAGAAAAACAAAATTTTAAGTGTGTGTTAGGTTGTTTTTATGCTTTTCTAAGCAATGGATACACTGTGACACTGATGTGTTAAATGCATTAATGGTTGGTTACCCAATGCGGACAGAGAGTGGGGTGGAGCTCCCCAATTAAAACAAGCTTGGAAGGAGGAGTGACATCCACTTCTGTAATAGCTTGCCTCCGGAAACCCTATGAACCTGGAGAGAGGATGAAAGACGCCCAAGCATTGAGGATTTTCCTTCATAGGGTCGCTATGAGTCACCTGCGACTCAGCGGCACTTAACAAGAACAACAAGCAAGGGATAATTCTTTTTCTAAAAATTTATTTTTGTACATAAAAAAGAGCAATGGTATCTCTCTTGAGACTAAGGTGCATCTGATACAGGCCATGTTCTTTGCAATCACTTGTTATGCCTCAAAGAGTTGGACAATGACTAGGAGGATAGAAGAAGAATTGATGCCTTTGAGCTGTGGTGCTGGAGAAGAGTACTGAGGGTACCATGGACTGCTAGGAAAATAAAAAGATTCATCCTGGAGAGGGTTAAACCGGGTGGCTCCTTGGAGGCAAGGATTCTGGGGCTTCGTCTAACATACTTTGGACATGTTGTGAGGAGAGACCGGTCCTTGGGGAGAGACATCATGCTGGGGAGGGTGGAGGGACAGCGCAGGAGGGGAAGGCCCTCTATGAGGTGGATTGATTCAGTGACTGGGATAATTGGGATGGGAGTGTCAGAGACAGTGCGATTGGCACAGGACAGAGCGGAGTTTAGGGCTGTTGTACATAGGGTCGCTATGAGTTGCAAGTGACTCAACAGCACATAACAACAACAACAAAAATTAATACTAAAATCCCTCTAAACTTTTCTGTTTTCTGTCTTTCAGGTCATAAGGAAAAGTCCATTTCTTCTTGTGCTTGAACTTGCTCTTTATCTATTTATAGAAACAACCAAACATTTCTCAAATTTGTCTGCCCTTAAAATACTGTGGGCTATACTTGGGGTTGGGGGAACGGATACCTAATCCCTCTCTATTGTGGATTTCCAATCCAGGGAGTAAAATTGGTATTGAAAGGGTAGGAAAGATACTACACTAAAAGTTATTTTAAGTTGTTCTAGAAGCTAAAAAAAGTCAGCCCGTTTCCATTGAGTCAAAACAAATTCATAGCTGACCCTCCAGTGGGTTTTTAGAGGCAGTAAGTTTCACAGGAGGAGCAGCTAGTAGATTTGAACCACATGGCTTTGGTTTGGCAGTGTAACTCTACCCATTATGCCAACTGAGCTCCCTAGGTATGTTGTTGTTGTTCTTGTTGTTATGTGCCATTGAGTAGCTCATAGCGACCCTATGTACAACAGCCCTAAACCCTGCTCTACCCTGAACAAATCTTATTGTCTTTGACACACCTACCCTCATTACCCCAGTCAGTGAATCAATCCATTTCATCGAGGATCTTCCTCCACTGTGCTGTCCCTCTACCCTTCCAAGCATGATATCCCTCTCCAAGGCCAGATCCCTCCTTGCAACATGGCCAAAGTATGTCAAATGAAGCTTCAGAATCCTTGACTCCAAGGAGCAGCCCAGCTTCACTCTCTCCAGGATGAACTTGTTTGTTCTCCTAGCAGTCCATAGTATGTTCAGTACTCTTCTCCAGTACCACAGCTCAAAGGCATCCATTCTCCTTCTATCACCCCTAGTCATTGTCCAGCTTTCAGATGCATAGGAGGCAATTGCAAAGACTATGGCCTGGATCAGGCGCACCTTAGTCTCCAGACGGACTTTGGAGAGGTTTCTGACAGCAGATTTTCCCAATGTAATTCATCTTTTAATTTTCTGCCTGCTGATACCAAGACTGTTGATTGTGGAGTCAAGCAAACTAAATCTATGAACAATCTCAATCTCTTTACCATCTATCATGATGCTCCCAGTCAGCCCAGTGGTGAGACTCTTTGTTTTCCTGATGTTGAGCTTCAATCCATGTTGAAGACTGTAGTACCTGACCTTCTGCAGCAAGTACTCCAGGTCTTCCTCAGTTTCAGCAAGCAGAGTTGTATCATCTGCATAATGCAGATTGGGAAATGTGGCCCTAAGTATAGACTAGAACAAAGAAAACATTGATCATTAAATATTGCTAAAGGAAAAATGACATTTTACTTTATACGTTTGGGTTTGAAAACTTTAAAAGCTATTTTCACTTAGGTATGTGAGTTACAATACTGTGGTATTTGACATAGTCATTATTTTTATGTAACAAACCCCATAGCCATTGAGTCAACTCTGACTCATAACAACCCTGTTGTGAATCAGAGTAGAGGTGAACTACAAAACCGTTTTGGTGACTGTAATCTTACTGAAGGAGCCTTGGATGATGTAGATGATTAAGTGCTCTACTACTAGAATAGAGTAGAAAAGACAGTCTCTTTCAAAAACCCACAGATTTGAAAAGCCCCTGGTATGCAGTTCACCTCAGCACCCATGGAGTCACAAAGAGTCAGAATCAACTCCTAGGCAACTAACAACAAAAACAACTTGTGGAAGTAGACTACCAGACCTTTCTTCAAAGGTATTTCTGGATGGAGTAAAATCACTAACTGTCTGGTTAGGAGCAGAGCATAAAACCTGTGTACCAACTGGAGAATTCAGTGTAATAAAATCACCCTGAAACAAAATGGCTTAGAATAACAACTGTTTATTTGGCTCACACTTGGCAATTTTTCCAGTCTCATCTCTGCTCATTTGTGTGTCTGCATTCAGTTAAAACGTAAGTAGAGGGAGAATGGTCTGGATGTTTCCGTTAGATGGCAGATCTTCATTCTGTGTAGTTTCTCCTCCTCTAACAGGCCTGATAGACTAAATTTCAACCCAAGCATTAAACATTTCCTTCTAAATGCCATCCTTCACAAAATGTTTTTTTTTTAAAAAAAAACCTCCACTATTTGTAAAACCCTTATTTTGTTTTATATTTACTTTTAATCTTGGTAAAAATAGTAGTTTAAAAAGTCAAGTAGTATTTGAATAAGATGGCTAATTTTGTAACATGAATTTTTTTAAAAAGGTGAACTGGAGGAAGGGAGGGAGGCGGGTAAAATGTGCAAGAATGAATGAATGAATGAATGAAAATCTAACTTTTCTGTAAACTTTCATTAAAATCACTATTAAAATGAAAATGTTTATTTTTAAAAATAAAATAAAAAGGCAGAAATGGTGATCAGAGAGATGTGGCATGAAAAGGTCTCTCTCTTCCATAGCAAATTTTGAAGATTAAGAAAGGAGTCCACAATTTAGGGAATTTGACAGCCCCCAGAAGCAGGAAATGGCCCTCAAGTTACAACTAGAAAGAAAATGGAGACCGTAGTCCTCTAATCATGCTGTTGTTACTGTTAGGTGCCCTTGAGTTGGAACTCTTTCACACCTCCAGGAGGTTTTCTGAGGCTGTAAATCACACCAGAGGAGATTGTCTAATTTTCTCCCATGGGGAAACAGGTGGATTTGAACTACCTGTCATTGGGTTAGCAGCACAGCTCTTTACCCACTAGGCCACCAGTGTGCCCTATCTAATCATTGTTGTCTTGTATGCCATTGAGTTGGAATCCACCTATAGCTGACCCTCTGACGGATTTTCAGAGGCAGTTAGTTGCATGGGAGGAGATTGGCCATCCTTAACCCATGGAGCAGCTGGTGTATTCAAACTACATCCCTTCGGGATTGCATCGCAGCTTCTTGCCAGTACTGGATTCTGCCAACAACTTGAATGAGTAGGAAAAAATTTATCCCCTAGGGTTTCTGAAAGAAATGCAGTGAGACAATACCTGATGTTAGTTCAGTGAGACCCATACTAGACTTCAGACTACCAGGAAGATAAGATTGTGTTGCCATAAACCATTAAGTTTGTGGGAAATTTGTTTTGGAAGCATTAAAAAGCAGCTACGGTTAACCTTCCAAAATAGATGAGGATTCTAGCTCTTCCACATCATGCATTTTATCCTTTCCTTGCAAGATAAGCATATCAAAATTTTTAGTTAAATTTATAGTGTGCATTTTATTTGTCTCTTTGCTCATTCTAGACCTTGCATTTGGATCATCATTGCCTGACCTCTAGTTTATTGAACTTCATTCCACAGCTTACCATATTGCCTGCCAATCTTGGAATTTGTCAACTTTCATAGTCTGTGAACCAGCAAGCCGCAGACTAAATGTCTATATTGGGTTCATCATCCTCTACAGATAACTTAGTCGGAAGAAGTCTTCAGCCTGACATCTAACCTAGCAGCTTGGGATTTATCAGGTTTGTCTTTCAGTTTGTTGTACTGTGTTGACTTGTTGTGTTTCTATGATGGTACAAGTATGGTCAGTATTTCAAATACCAACAAGATTATTTATGTCAAACACATTTTAGTAGCATTTCCAGAATATGAAGGGCTGTTGTTGTTAAGTGCTGTCAAGTCATAGGCAACTCATAGCAGACCCCATGATCAAAAGTCCTCAACGCTTGTGTGACTTTCATCCTTTCTCCAGGTTCATAGGGTTTCTGGAGGCAAGCCGTTTCGGAAGTGGATGCCATTCCTGCTTCCAAGCTTGTTTTAATTGGGGAGCTCCACCAAACACTGTCCACCGTGGGTAACCATTAACACATTTGACACATCAGTGTCACAGTGTTCAGCTTCACAGCAACCACAAGTTACCTCAGTATGGCAAGTAGACTCACTAGGGCTATACCACCTAGAAGAGTGTTTGAACAAACACAATGAAAAACAGGCCTGAAGGTCGCAGATTAGATGTCACCTACCTTTGGCTTGGTAGCATCACTTTCTGTCCACTAGGCCAACTGATCTCTCATGGCAACCCTATTAACGAAAGTCCTCAAAACTTGTGTGACTTTCATCCTTTCTCCAGGTTCATAGGGTTTCTGGAGGCAAGCTATTACAGAAGTGGATGCCACTCCTGCTTCCAAGCTTGTTTTAATCGGGGAGTATCACCAAACACTATCCACCATGGGTAACCATTAACGCATTTGACATGTCAGTGTTACAGTGCAGTGTTCAGCTTCACAGCAACCACAAGTTACATCTGTACGGCAAGTGGACACACCAGGGCTATACCACCTGGCAATATATTTTTTAAAAAAAAAAATTCACCAGTGAAAATCTTAGGAATAGCCTTAGGACATCATCTGCTAAAGTGCTAGAAGACGAACCTCACAAGTTGGAAGTCACACAACACTGAGGACAATCTACCCCCTCAACATGAAGTTAATCTTAATGACACAGATAGAGTAAAACTTTTGGTATTCACATTTGGCTGAAGTAGCCTTACTCAAAATGAGAAAAAATGGCTGTAAACATCTATTAATATTTGAAATATGAAATGATTTACAAAGAATAAATCCAGGAAAATTGGAAATTGTGAAAAATTAAACCAAGGGAGAATGTTAATTCATAATCCAAACAATAGATACTCATTTGTGTATGTATGAAATTGTATAAAGTGTTTCTGAGATATTATTTCAATTGCTCCAAACAATATCTCAATATCTTTATGAAAAAAAAACTGTGTGTGATTGTATGTGAGAAAGTTGGCCAATGAATAAGGAAAATTTGCTGTGAAGCATTCCGTATTTAGGAGCTCTGGTGGGCTAGTGATAAGAAGCTGTGCTAAAAACCATAAAGCACATGGGTCAGATCCACCAGCAGCTCTGTGGGAGAAGGATGAGCAATCTCCTCCCATGCAATTTAATGCCTCTGAAAATGCTCTAGATAGTCAGCTCTGGATCACTTCCAACTCAAAGGCACACAACAACATATAAATAAGTATGTCCACAAAGAATTGCCAGAAATACAAGCTGGATTTAGAAGAGTCCGTGGCATTAGAGATATTATTGCCAATGTCAGAAAGATGTTGGGTGAAAGCAGAGAATACCAGAAAGATGTCGTTGTGTGTTTTATTGACTATGCAAAGGCATTTGACTGTGTGGATCACAACAAATTATTGGTGACACTGAAAAAAATGGTAATCCCTGAACACTTGATTGTGCTCATGAAAAACATATACCTAGTGCAGGAAGCTATTGCATGAGCAGAGCAAGGGAACACTACATCCTATTTCCATACCTTTTCAGTTTATATGCAGAACAGATCATCTTGGGGACTGGGCTTTATGAGGAGGAATGTGGCATTAGGTTTGGAGAAAGACACATCAGCAGCCTGAATTACGCAGATAACACAACCTTGTTTGCCAAAATTGAGGAAGAATTGAAGCATTTACTGAAGAACGTCAAGGACTGCAGTCTTCTATGTAGCTTGTATCTCAACATCAAGAAAACAAAGATTCTTACCATTGGGCCAATTGGTAGCATGCAAAAGAATTGAAAAAGAAAACACTGAAGTTGTTAATAATTTCAGCTTGCTCAGATCCATGATCAACACTCTTGGCACCACCAGTCAGGAAATAAAAAGTCAAGTTGCTTTAGAAATTTCTGCTGTAAGAGACCCTTCCTGAAAGCTAAAGAGCAATGATATCACTCTAGAGACTAAGGTGCACCTTATCCAGGCTAACATCTTCTCAGTTTCTTTCTATGCATCTAAAAGCTTGGCAGTGAATAAGGATGACAGAAGAAGAATCGTGCCTTTGAGTTGTGGTGCTACAGAAGAGTATTGAACATATCATGGACTGTCAAGAGAACAAACAGGTCTGTCCTAGACAGAGTGAAACCAGTTTGCTCCTTGAAAGCAAGGGTTTTAATACCATTTTTCACTTACTTTGAGCATATTTCCAAGAGGGAGCAGTCTTTGGAGAAAGACATCATGCTTAGGAGGGGTTTTGTTACTGTTCATTGCTGTCAAGTCAGGGATGAGTCATAGCGACCCTTTGAACAAAGGGCTAAAGACTTTCTAGAACCATCATCATTTCTCCAGGTTCATAGAGTTTCCAGAGGCATGTGGTTTAGGAAGTGGATGCCATTCCTGCTTCCAAACCTGTATTAAAATGGGGAGCTCTACCAAACACTGTCCACCATGGGCAGCTATAATGGCATTTGACCCCCAATGGCACAAGATTCAGCTTCACAGCAAACCCAGATTACCTTACTACAGCAAATTGGCAGGAGAGTGCTGTACAACTTAGAAGAATGTTCCTCCATAATGAAATAATAATAGCAATAGACCCTTGGGCCCAACCGACATTTAAATACAAGGGCTCTCAAAGTTTCCAGAGGAATGTGGTTTAGGAAGTGGATGCCACTCCTGCTTCCAAGCCTGAATCATTGTCGGAGCTCCACCAATCACTACCCATGATGGGTAGCCAATTACAGTGTTTGACACAACCTATACCACAGTTGTTCATGATAACAACAAAAAACCATTACCATTTTAAATTCTAGCATGTCAAAATGCTGGTGGACTATTAGCCAGAGACCTCCAAGCCATCTAGCAAGTCCATTCGGGGTGAAAATAAAGGCAAAAGAACCCTTAATGTTCCTTACATGTCCTCAGCAAGGAGTGATAATCCACCAGCCATCATAAAACCGACTGGAAAACCCTAGATGAGATGGATTGACATAGTGACTTTTACCATAGGGCCAGGTGTGTCAGAGATGTTGGGATTGACTCAGGACAGGGCAGGGTTCAGAGCTATTATTTATAGGGTTGCTATGAGTAATAGTTGGCTTGATCACATATAACAACAACCTATATATTCAGTTTTAAAGACAAGTAACAAAGTTCTAAGAAATTACATGATTCTAGGTCAAGATTAAATTATCAGTAAATCCTTCTAGTAGATACAGACCCAGAAAATATGTGCCATGTATGCACCAGTACCATATGGGAATGCTTGAGAAAATAATCTGATGCAAACAACTGAAGACCTAGCTTAAAGAATTAAAAATTCCCTATGTATTTGAGTAGAGATCTTTAGTGGCCTTGTGGATAAGGAGTTTTGTGGCCAACCCAAATCCACCAACTGCTCCAAGGGAGAAAGATGAGCAATCTCCTTCGGTGCAAGATACAACCTCTGAAGATCTGCTTGAGGGCCAGCTTTGTGTCAGTTCCAACTCGACCACAATGAGTTTGAAGTTTTTGTAGATTTGAGCAAAGTATCTGAAAAGAAAAAAAAAACTAATAGCAATAAATAATGTAAATAACAGGGTCATTAATTTCTATTGAAGGCTTTCATTCTCTTTCCCTACTCAACCTTAAGCCTATTCTTTTGCGACTCACAAGATATATCCAAAATGAGTTATTTTTATTCACATTTGATTTATCATTATTTATCTCTGGCTCTTTTAAATTTTATTTCATGAAGGATGGGTTTTTATTCTTGTTTTATTATTCTGTTAATCATTATGGGCCACACTGTGTATTTCACTGCCTATTCTACCCCCCCTAACAAACATTGATGTACAATACCATTTATAAAGACAAGCTGTTAACATTGGGTTAAAACAAAAGTATATGCATTTCCTTCTGAACATTATAATGCAAGTGTTCTATTTTTCAAAAAGAAAGGATATGCTTTTGATTATTATTCCATTATACATTTGTCTCAGTTTTACAAAAAGGGAAATAAAATTGTCAATCAAAACAACAATATTGGAGGTGAATTCTATGCAAAGAGTTTTCAAAGGCAGAAACATTCAAGGAGGAAACAAAGGGGGAAGACTGTTGTTACATTAAAAAAAGGAAAGAATAAGCCTCTATTGACATTATCTATTCCCTGAAATCGGAGTATTATTTTATTGTTTCATAACTCTCTGATTATATAATTATGAAAACAAAAATCTATCATTGCCTGCCCAGAGTATAATTTAATGGAGAGAGAACTTGTCCAAGGACTAAAAGAAGAGACCTATATTTAAAGCATAGAATTGCTGGTATCAAGGGTGTTAATTGTGGATCCAAGCAAGGTGAAACTATTGACAGTTTCAATCTCCTTTCCATCCAGCATGATGGTACCTATCAGTCCAGTGGTAAGAATCTTTGTTTTCTTTACATTGAGATGCAATCCATACTGAAGGCTTTATTCCTTGATCTTTTACAAGTGCTTCAAATCCTTCTAACTTTCAGCAAGCAAGGTTGTGTCATCTGCATAATACAGGTTATTGATGAGACTCTCTCCAGGTCAGATGCCACTCTCTTCTTATATGGTGAGAAAATACAACCCTGATGCACCCTTCTTAATTGTATACCATGCAGTGTTCCCATGTCCTGTTCCCATAGCAGCCTCCTGGTCCAGGTATAGGTTCTGCATGAGCACATTTAAGAACTATGGGGCTCCTATTCTTCTCAATGTCATCCACAGCTTGTTATGATGCACACAGTCAAATGCCTTTGCGTAGTTACTAAAGGACAAATAGACATTCTTCTGGTTTTATTTACTTTCAGCCAGGATCCATCTGCACGTAGAGACCTCTCCAAATTACTGAGGAGAAATGATGTCAGTTTGAGGACTAAAGTGCACCTGATTCAGGCCATAGTCTTTGTGATCACTTGCTTTTCGTTTGAGAGCTGGATAATGAGTAAGGATGACAGAAGAATTGATGCCTGTGATGTTGTAGAAGAGCACTGAACATCCCAAGGATAACCAAAAGAACAGATTATGTTTTGGAGAAGATGTAGCCAGAGTGCTCTTTGGAGGCAAGAATGATGAGGCTTTGCCTTACATATTTTGTGCATGTTGCTAGGAGGGGCTATTCATTAGAGAGGGACTTGATGCTAGGACGTGTGGAAGGTCAGCAAAGGAGAGGAAGACCCTCGAGCAGGTGAATTGATGTGATGACTGCCACAATGGGCTGTTTGTGTCTAGATGTGTGAGGAAAGCAGAGTATAGAACAGGTTTCAGATCTTTTGTTCATAGGGTCGCTATGACTCATACTTCACTAGACAGCACCTAACAACAACAACAATAATATAGAACCCTAACTAATAATGACATCCAGGGAAAGTTCTCGGGGCAACTGGTTCTCAAATGTTGGTGTGGAACACATTTTTTTTGTGGAACACATTTTTTAATTACATCAACTAGTTTTCAAATATTCAAGGTCAAAGTATCCCCATTTTAGTTTAGATTCTCCAAGAAACTTACCCTAAGATGTCAAAAATTGAAGTGCTCAAAGGTATATTTGAGACATTATTCCAGGAAATAATGATGAGACAGGGGAATGAAAGAAGGAAATAAGTCAAATGGGAGCTTAATCCTTGTGGGCAACTCTGGCATTAGAAGAGAGCCTGCACCAACTAAGAGGCAAAATTTGGTTACTTATATATCATGTCCTTGGTCATTCTAAGTTGAAAGGCCACTTCTGGAAAAATAAGATCCATAGCACTTCTAATTTGCCATTTCAAATTTTAGAGTGCCCACATTTGAAGCCAATGAGCTTATTTTTTCATTATTACAATAATGACTACAATTCTCACATTTCTCTAGGAGCTTTACAATGAGATATTTTAGCTCCTAGCATTGCGAGTCTGAAGGATGTCACTACTGATGTCAGATAGATATTGGCAAGAAGCAAAGAATACTAAATTGTGGTATTTTCAATTGCTTCCTATACATTTGAAAGTTTGAAAATGAATAAGGTTAACCAAAGAACTGATACTTTTGAATTGTGGTGTTGGAGAAGAATACTGATTATTCTATAGTCTATCAAAACAATAAAAACTCTATCCTGGAGAAGTGCAACCAGAGTGCTCCTTAGAGCCAAGTATGGTGAAACAATTGAACAACAGCCACACTCTAGTCTCAGCCTCAAACCAGAAAACACATCTTTCCAGAGTCTAGCTGTTCCGCTCATCTTCCCAGACTGGAAATAGCCCCAGACTGGTAACCAAAGGCCTTTTTAAATACGAGGCCAAATCCTATCAGCTCACACTCTGTTGCAAGCAATAGCCACACCCTAGTCTCAACCCCAAACCAGAGTGGATGTTAATTATTGCAATGATAAAATAATCGTGATTTTGTCAATAAGAATGTGATGATTATGTTTTAAATATTGGACAATATGTGCCAAGAAATCTGTAGGACAACCACATGGCCAACTGACTGAAAGAGATCTACGTTTGTTCCCATTCCAAAGAAAGGTGACCCAACAGACTGCAGAAATTATCAAACAATATCATTAATATCACATGCAAGCGAGATTCTGCTGAAAATTATCTAAAAATTACTGGAGTAGTGTATCAGCAGAGAACTATCAGATGTGCAGGCTGAGTTTAGACGAGGCCATGATACTAGGGAAGTTATTGTTAATGTCAGATAGATCTTGGCTGAAAACAGTACCAGAAGAATGTCTATCTGTGTTTCATTGACTATGTGAAGGCGTTTGACTGTATGGATAATAAAAAAAAACTGTGGCTAACTCAGAAGAATGGGAATCCCAGGACACTTGAGTGTTTTTATATGAAACCTATACTTGGACCAGGAATCAGTCTTCAGAATAGAATAGGGAAACACTGCATGGTTCAAAATTGGGAAGGGTCTATGCCAGGAATGTGTCCTATCTCCATACCTTTTCAATCTATATGCAGAACACATTATCTAGGAAGCTGGGCTCTATGAAGAGTGTGGCATCAGGATTGGAGGAAGACTCATCAACAATCTGTGTTATGCAGATGACACAACCTGCTTGTTGAAACTGAGGAGGACCTGAAGAGCTTGCTGCAGAAGCTCAAGGACTGCAGCCTTCAATATGGATTGACGCTCAACATCAGGAAAACAAAGAGTCTCACCACTGGGCCAGTTGGCAGCACCATGGATCCACAGTCAACACTCTTGGTATCAGCAGGCAGAAAATTAAAAGACGAATTACATTGGGAAAAGCTGCTGTCAGAAACCTCTCCAAAGTCCTGAAGAGCAAAGGTGTCAGTCTGGAGACTAAGGTGCGCCTGATCCAGGCCATAGTCTTTGCAATTACCTCCTATGTATCTGAAAGCTGCACAATGACTAGGGATGATAGAAGGAGAATGGATGCCTTTTTTTTTTAGAATGGATGCCTTTGAGCTGTGGTGCTGGAGAAGAGTAATGAATATAGTATGGATGGCTAGGAGAACAAACAAGTTCGTCGTGGAGAGGTTAAAACGAGACTGCTCCTTGGAGGCAAGGATTCTGAGGCTTCGTCTGACATATTTTGGCCATGTTGCAAAGAGGGACCAGTCCTTGGAGAGGGACTTCATGCTTGGGAGGGTGGAGGGAAAGCACAGGAGAGATGAGATTGATTGATTCAGTGACAGGGTTAATGAGGGTAGGTGTGTCAGAAACTACAAGATTGGCACAAGATAGAGCAGGGTACAGGGCTATTTTATATAGGGTCGCTATGAGTCACAAGCGACTCAATGACATATAACAAAAACAACAATAACATTACAGGTACAGTTCCTCTTAAACTTCCATTTTTCTGATATAAGAGGAAGCATCAGCAGAGAACTGCCAGAAGTCCAGGCTGGGTTTAGAAGGGGTCGTGGTACTAGGGATATTGTAGCTAATGTTAGATGGATCTTAGCTGAAA
>NW_006400218.1:17866-23521 GCF_000299155.1 Elephantulus edwardii | reverse complement strand
AGATGGATTGATTCAGTGACTGGGGTAATCGGGGTGGGAATGTTAGAGACAGTGCGATTGGCACAGGACAGAGCAGAGTTTAGGGCTGTTGTACATAGGATCGCTATGAGTCGCAAGCGACTTGACGACACATAACAATAACAACAACATACCTGAGAATCCTCATTAATGTCTCCACTCCTTTTAGAGGATAAATCCCTGAATTGCAAACTAATACTGCACTGACATGGCAATGAGTGTATTTTCATATGAAAGAGACATGAATTTAGTTTAATAGTTTGTGAATTGAAGAAGATGGTCTACAAAGATATCTGTGAAAATTGTTCCTTTTCCTATCTATACACGGGTTTTTTTCACATAGATTTGGGATTTAACCAACCTTCTCTTGAATCTAGGAAACTGTGACTTTCTTTATTGGCAAAATGTGGTAAAAGTGCCACTGTGCCAACTCCACGGCACACAAGAACAACATTCAGTGAAAGGCAGTATGTCAGACACGTTTACCAAAATTACAGTAAATACATTTTTAGTTATAGAAAACAGCCTTTTTTTGTTGCAAATATTTATTCTCTTATAATCACATATAACTTAAAGACATGATGCCAACTAGTTGCAAGAGAGATTTTTCAAATACAGCTGTGGACTATTTCAGAGTTAGGATATTCTTGATGGAGGGGCTCTGCTAACAGAAAGGCCACGCGTCTCTCATGCTTTGAATCTCCATGGGAGACCAATGAGAAATCCTCTCCCGTGTGATTGACATCCTCAGGAAGCCAGTGGAGTGTCTGCTATTCGTCAGTTCCATCGATGGTAATGAATTGGATTGAGCCTTTGTTGAGGGTCATTTTCATATTTCAAATTTCATATTTTGGTCAGACTCCCTTGGTGGGATAAACTTTTTTTTTTTTGCGTGGCTCCATGTGCAAATACATTCCCCAAGCACAAGCATATTCACGTGTGAGGACTCAGGCACTTGATTGGCCTCATTGACTTGCACATGCTCATTCTCGTGTGCGTGGGCCAACCACGTGGGCGGGGCCATCTCTGTGCTGCAGGGTGCAGGGTCATCCATATGTGCGTGGGGAATCATCCACTTGTGGCTCAACCACAGGTGGGGTAAACTTTTAAGACCTCAGGTGTTAACACAAAAGTTGGCAGTTCAAGTCTGCTATGAGATACTTTGTAAGAACTGTTTGGATCTAATTTTTTAAAAAAATAAATTAGCCGTTGGAAACCCTTTGTAATGCAATTTTACTCTGGCATAAAAGGTGGTATCATGAGTCAGAAGCAACTTGATAAAAACAGTTGATTCTTCTTTCAGGAATTTATTTGGACACACATGGCTTTAAAGCCAAACTATATATGTAGGTTGCACAAGGCGTGGACAACCACTGGACTTGTCAGAGTTTAAAACATACAAGTCTTAGTTGGCTAAATCTCACTTAAGTTGGTTTGTTGTTTTTTGGGTTTTGTTTTTTTTTAAACTAAACTGCAAAAATAAAGTCGTTAGCTCACTATGTCAAGGGAACTCCACGAAAAGAATATGTGCTCTTTCAGAGGTGAGTAAAACAGAAGCAGCCCCTGCGGTGGAACTAGAAACAAAGCCTCTGTTAACGTGTGATGCTAGGCGTCTACTCATAAAACTCTTTGGAGCACAGAAAGGACTTAAAGACAGTCCCCAGGCTGCACATAAGATCTTACGTCTTTGGGTGTTTTTTTTTTAAGTTGAATTTATACGTTAAGTGAGGACAGGTGCATTCAATTCTTTAGTACAAGGATGGGAAACAGATGGGCAATCTCCTTCCGCGAGATTTAAAGCCTTTAAAAATGAGTGGACCCGGGATTGTGAGTTGGTTTCTACTAGATCGCGATGAGAGGAGTTGAGGTAAAGGTTCCCACCTCTGACGCTTGGTACCCTCTTGCTGCTCTAGAGGAAAAAGGTGAGCAGTTTGCTTCTGTGTGATTTACAGCCTTAGAAGCCCAATGGAGGGTCAGCTTTGAGCCAGTTCTGAATCTACAGCAGTAAGGTGTTTTTAGAATAAGAAAAACTCAAAACCTTTCCCATGGATTTAAAAGCCGCACGTGCAGCCAGTGAAAGCGATTGAGATGAAGAATTTGATGAGAATAGGGTTTGGTTCATTTGTTTCAAAGTGAGGGCAAAGTCACATAACTTTAAAGGGCAGATAGGAATTGTCTGTAACTGGGGACTGCCTGTATTTCCATTAAAAAAAAGAGAGTTTAGTGCAACACAGTTGTTTGTGGGTTTTTTTTTCTTTTTTCTCAATAATAAAGCCAGGAAAAATATCAGCTTCTGTTTTTTCTTGTTTAATATAGAACCTTGACGAGATCCTTCAAGAAAATGCTTAATAAACGAGTAAAGGTAGCAAACATCAATCCCACTGCTCATTTACATTCTCCAATTTCTGATTGAATCCCTCCCCAGGAGTCCCATAAGTCTCCAGCAATGGGAGCTTCCTGTGGAGCACACTGTATGACAAAATTAGAAGGGATGATTGCACATCGACATTAAAGCACCATGAAGTGAGTATCTTCAACTCAACCAGGGAAAGGAGACTTTTGAGAAGGTAATTTTTAATTATTTTTTTTTACGCACTGAGCCTCACTTTGTGAGTATTAAAATGTTGTCACAACAGCTGTTACAAATGTTGTGGAGGTGGTGAGTTACAAAATGAAAGGGATTCTAAAGTTAGTAAGCATATCTTTTATTGCCCTTACCCTACTACTAAGAGGAGAAACACCAGGGGAAGGGAAACACCAGGTGGAAAAAAATTTTTCTGTGCCTAATATAAATAACAGATGCTGTCAAGATGGGAAAGAGTCCATGTCAAGTACAGCCAACAGAGCAGGTACCTACGTTGCACAGTGCACATCCTTTCTGGCGCAGTTCCACAGTACTAGAGGTCACAGTGATGTGTCCTACAGCTTTAAGGCATGAAGAAGGAGACAAGGCACATTGAAAGCTGTTACCATTTTAGTTGATTCACCTAATTGTTATTTACCTCCCCACCCTACCTCTGCCATGAACTGTAGGCAAAAGCAGCTATTTTTCTTGTGTTTTGGAATGTCCTACCATGAATATATCCTTATGCAGAACTTCGTCTAGGCCTCTTTTCCAAAAGTAGTAGATGAAAGTCCTACTACTATTATTCTCTGGACCCCAACACTATATATCCACTCCCTCCACCCCTGCCAAGTAAAAATTTCTATGCCCTATCAAGGACTCCTCTAATTCTCTACTATTGCTTGGGACATGTGTTCGGTGTTTTTGCATGTATTTATTTTGATTTGAGCCTTTCATTTGTTCTTGCCTAACTGAAGACCGCAAACTCCATTAATAGTGAGCTACTAATAAGATAAGTAAATCCCTTAAAATTAAGAATGCCATTAAATGCTCAGCGTTTATTGGTTTCTCTTTATACCGTCTACAGTAATGGTCTCTGTGATGACAAATACAATTTAGTGTAAGAAAAATGTGAGCCAAATGGACAACTGTTCACCAAAATGCATCTTTTTTTTTTCTTTCTTTTCTGGACACATAACTAGAACTACCTTTTCTTAGCTTCCCTTGTAGTTAGTTATGATCATGTAAATGAGTTTTAGCCAATGGAATATGAGTAAAATGAGTGTACATAAGAACCTCTCCTAATTTTACAATTAAAAACATGTGACCCTCTGGTGTTTTTTTTTCAATTAGCTGGTTTAATGTACATAATCCTGGGAGTAATGGAAGCCATATAGACTTACTGCTAGCTAGTAACACCACATTGAGCTGTTGTCTGAACAAGAATTAATACTCATGATTTGTTACAACAACTATTTTAATCCTAAACCCATGGAAATGATAGAAACAATATTTTACTCCTCCAGCTTTTGCCCAAAATATTTTGTCCTCCAAAAGATATTTAATAATGCATTTTTGGTTGTCATAACTGGGAGATACTACTAGTACCTAATGAGTAGAGGCCAGAGATATTAGTAAATATCCTATAGTGTGTAGGATGGACCCTTACAGTAAAAATCCAGTTGGAAATGTCAATAGCCTTGGCTGAGAAACCCTACTTTAACATAGATATGGCCACAGTACTTTGTTGGCAAACAGTGTACAATTCAGTTAAAGACTTGTTTTTACTCTTCTCCATGCTGGTCTGCTTTTAGAAATATTGAACAAATCAATTTATTTTGGCTTCTCATAATATGAAAAATTTCCTTGGGAAAATAGTAATTTCAAGCCTCTATGCTACCCTTAGCCCACAGCTGTCACGCATTACTTTTTCCATGGAAGTTTCATTCTAGCTTTGTTTCTCTTGTTTGTTACTTAGTCCTCAGAACCTAGAGTATGTATTATGATTTATGTGTGTGAGATTATATAAATAAAAGAGAAATTTGGGAATCTTATATGTCTCTTTTATAAGCACTGCAAAAGTCCTATTCTTTAGAATATGTACTACATTGACTGGAAATTCCAAACATTCTCAGAGGGCTTCAAGCACATTGGATGAATGCCTTGAGAACCAATTTCATTTATCCCATGTTGATGAATACTAGCCCTGCATATGTTGGAAAAACATTACTGGTTTGCAAACTCACAGGAACAAATGCCTTGTTTTTCTTCTGGTTTGGTTTTAAATAAAGAGTGGGAGGTTGGGCGGGGACCAAGGGGGTGTTTATTGAGAACAGGCATTATTGTGCAGGGTTGTGGATGCCCCTGCATGAGATTTGAAACAAAAACCACAGCCCCACTCAGAAACTAGCTTTTAAGATGAGTCATGGTGAGGGAACTGGGGCTGGGTGTTCACTCTGTGTTGCCTGGGATTATGGCAGGTTCTTAAATGGTTGAGGATGCAGAGTGGGAGGGAAACAAGATGTGGTTCAGAGAGAATAGGCTTTCCTAACTTTGAGGGAAGGAAAAGGAAGATTCTTCATTTAACATTGTTGGGAGTTTTCTTGTTAATGCTAGTCACAAAAATGACCTCCCTTCCTTTTAGAAAGTTCTTAGAAATCCAGAGATTGAAAGCCATAGGGAAGAGCTCCCAAAACAGACATTTTCCGATTTTGCTATGTATTCGAATCAACTGGGAGGTAGTGTGGTGCTTCTAAAAACCGATTACAGGCAGCTCTCCAGATCAATTACATTAAATCTATGAGAGTGGGACTCAGGCATCAGTAATTTCTATTTAAAAATATTTATTGCCACCCAAAAGTAATAAAGGAGGTCAGAATTGCTTCCACTGTGGAAAGCTGAGTCACTTCAGTAGACAGTGTCACAGACGAGAGCCACAGATAGGCAAGGGAATAGAGAGGAAGCTCCCACTCACTTGGCTTTAAGTGTGGATCTGAAGGACACTTGGCCAAGGGTGGCCCACATCTGATCCTCGTGGCTGACAGGACTGACAGGCCCCAGCTCTCAGCTGGAAACAAAGGACACTTCAATGATTTAGATCCTCCCAGAAGAGCTGTGGGTGAGTATTAATATTACTGGTAAGTATAATCGTTTTCTCCTGGACACAAGAGCCTACTATTTGGTCCTAAAAGCCTTCTGAGGTCCCACCTCTTCTCCCTATTTCTTAGTTGTTGGAATGGACAGAAAACCTCATAAGCAGTTCCTTACTTCACCTCTGCCTTGCATGCGGACTT
>NW_006400218.1:15359-17180 GCF_000299155.1 Elephantulus edwardii | reverse complement strand
AATCTCTGTAAATGTTCATTAAAATTAATAAAATGTAATAATTTAAACTTTATTTTAATGAACATTAACAGAGATTTTGGATTTCCATTCATTCATTGTTGCATTTTCCTTCTTGCCCCCCCTCCCCCCAGTTCTCTCTTCTCTTGTAAAAGAAAAATTCCTTCATTGGTATACAATCCCCCTGTCCCCACGCCTCCCCCGCCCCCAGTACATTCCACTATGCAACCTTCATTCTGGACTCTTGTCATAACCATCATACCCAATCATATATCACTTTTAAACTGTTCTCTCCATCTGTTTCAATGCAGTATACATAATTTATCTCACCGTTCTCAGTCTTACCCAAACCCCATAACAGTCCTGTTATACAACAGTGGTACTATGCAGTATTGTCCTTTAGTGACGAGATATTTCACTCAGCATAATGTCCTACTGGGTCACCCATTTTGAATAATAATGCATGAGTTCATTCTTTTTCAATTCAGCATAGTATTCCATTGTGTGAATATAATAGAGCTTCTCTATCCATTCATTTGTTGATGGACACTTGGGTTGTTTCCAACTCTTTGCTATTTTGAATAAAATCACAATAAACATGGGTGTGCATTTATCTGCTTGGGTGGTGGTTATGATTTCTTTAGGGTATATTCCCAGTAGTGGAATTGCTGGGTCAAATGGTATTTCTATTTGCATCTCTTTGAGAAAGCGCCATACAGCCTTCCATAGTGGTTGCATTATTTTACCCTCCCAACAACAGTGAATAAGGGTTCCAGTTTCTCCACAACTTTGTTAGCATTTGTAGTTTGCTGTTCTGTTAAATTTTGCTATTATTACTGGGGTGAAATGATATCTCATAGTTGTTTTGATTTGTATCTCTACTAGAGCTAGGGGTTTTGAACATTTCTTCATGTGCTTGTTGGCCATCTGAATGTCCTCTCTGGTGCAATGTCTGTTCATATCCTGTGCCCATTTTTCAATTGGATTGTTTACCTTTATCTTGTTGTGTCTCTTTTGTACTTTAAAAGAGGTCCTTGACAACAGATGTGTGCAGTATATATTTTCATTTCTTGACTGCTGCTACAATGGATATTGATAGTGGATCCAAATAAAATCAAATCTTGACAATTTCAATCTTTCCTCCATGTAGCTCATCTATCAGTTTGTTATACTGCAGTGGCTTGCCTTTCACCATGATGGTGGAAGCATTGCCGCTGGTATTTAAATTACCAGCAAGGTTATCTATAGTAGACAGGTTTCAGCAGAGCTTTCATACTAAGAAGCAGGGGTGGCCATCTACTTCTGAAATAGCAGGTCTTCTAAAGCCCTATGAGTAACTGAAGAATATTTTTTGATGTAGTGCCAGAAGATGAGGTTCTCAGGTTGGAAGGCTCTGGTGGAGCAAGACTCAAAATAAGGAGAAACAACTGTAAACATTGACTAATAATTGGAAGGTAGAATGTATAAAGCATGAATCTAGGAACAATGGGAATTGTAAAAAATTGACTTTCTGAGCAATAGCAGAGGTGAACCAGCTGTGACCATTTTGAATCCAGCATTAAGTGATGAAAAAGAATGATAATGTTACTGGGAGAGGAATCTCTATGATAATAGAGGTTAGTAGGAATATGGGAGAGGGAGGTGAAGGAATAGGAATGCGGAAAGATGCAAAGAGCACTTAGAGATGGGGTAATAGGCATAGATTAATAGTAATAATAAAGCACACGATGATTTAAAGGAACATTTCAAATGTAAGACAGTGGTCTGGAATAAGAGGTACATTGCAAAGAGAAAAGGTGGAGGGAGGGGAAACGTGAAAAAAAT
>NW_006400218.1:8110-13944 GCF_000299155.1 Elephantulus edwardii | reverse complement strand
GGTTTGGGGAGGTGCGGGGGGGGGATTGTGTACCAATCAGGGAGTTTTTCTTTTGCTTTTCAAGGAGAGGAGCAAAGGGAGGGGAGGAGGGAGGGGTTTGTGCGGGGAGAAGGGTGCAACAATGAATGAAGGGAATTCCAAAATCTCTGTAGATGTTCATTGAAATGAAAAATAAACTAAATTTTTAAAAAATCTAATGGCAAAAAAAGTGAAATTTTTATTTTATATTGGATTACTTAAAAGGTGTATAAATTATTTTTATACCAGCTCTTTGCTATTTCCTTTACCCACCCCTCCCTCCACCCCCCCATCTTCAACCCCCTGTTCCCAAACTTTCCCCCTTGGATCCTTACGGGACTGAGTGAGTTTACTTAGCATAATGCTTTCTAGTCTCTCCCAAGTAAATTAGTAATTTACAAATTCATTGCTCCTGTATGCTGTGTAGCACTCCGTTGTTTGAATAGACCATAATAGCTCAATCCATTTGGTTCTCTTTGGACATTTGGGCTGTTTCTATGTTCTTGGGATGGTGAATAACGTTCCTATAAACATTAGTGTACGAGTCTCCATTTCTGCCTCAGGTCTCATTTTCTAAGGGTATGTTCTAAGGAGTGGAATTCTTTTTTCAGTTTTTGAAGAAACACCAAATTGCCTTCCACAGTGATTATACCATTTTGCAGTCCCACCAAAAATGTATAAGAATTCCTATCAATATTTGTATTGAACATTTATTACTTGCTGTCCTGTTAAACTTTGTCACTGTTACTAGAGTGAGATAGTATCTCATTGTGGTTTTTATTTGAATATCTTATTGCTGGTGATATTTGAATATTTCTTCATATGTCTGTTGGCCATCCAGACACCTTCCTCAGTTAAAATTCTTTCCATATTTTTTGCCAATTTTTAAAAAGTATTTTATTAATTTTAATGAAAATTTACAGCGACTTTGGATTTCCATTCATTCATTGTTGCACTTTTCTCCCTGCACAACCCTCCCCCCCCCAGTACATTCTTCTCTTTGAATAGTAAAAGAAAAATTCTTTCATTGTTTTACAATCCCTCTCCCCAGGTCCACTCCTCTATGCAGCCTTCGTTCTAGACTCCTGTCATGACAATAATACCTAATCACCTATCCCTTCTAAATAGTTTTCTCCCTCCTCTGTTTCAATGCCGTATACATTATTTATCCTATCTTTCTCAGTCTCCCCCAACCCTGATGTCAGTCCTGTTTTACAAAAGTGGCACCATGCAGTATTTGTCCCTTTGTGACTGAGATATTTCATGCAGCATAATGTCCTTCAGAGTCACCCATCTTGTATAATATATCATTATTTCTTTGTTTTTCAGTGCTGCATAATATTCCATTGTGTGAATATACCACAGCTTCTCTATCCAGTTGTTTGTTCATGGGCACTTGGGTTGTTTCAAACTCTTTGCTATTGTGAACAAAGCAGCAATAAATATAGGTGTGCATATATCTGCTTGGATGTCAGTTATGGTCTCTCTAGGGTATATTCCCAGTAGTGGAATTGCTGGGTCAGTTGGTCATTTGCAACTTTTTGAGAAAGTGCCACACTGCCTTCCAAAGGAGGCTCTGTGGGAGTCTGTAAACTTTTAAAGTAAGACCTTTGTCTGAAATAGTATTGTCGAATGTTTTATTCCCAGTCAGTAGGTTTTCTTTCCACTCTGTTGGAAAAAGTTTTTTATGTACACAGGGATTTAATATTTAGAAGGTCCCATTCATCAATTTTATCCTCTCCAGATTGTGCCCTTCTGGCTGTATTTGGTAGAATTTAGCTATGAAGCTATCTGGTCCAGAACTTTTCTTAAGAGGAAGTCTTTTCACGATCTCAAACAACTGCTTCTTGGTCTATGTACAGGTTTTGCATGAGTACAGTTAAGTGTTTAGAAACTTCTATCTTTCTCAGTGTCACCGTTAATGTTTTTTTAAAAGGTGTTTCAATTAATCATTGATTGTACAGAATTCTCTCATGGTACCTCCTCTATCATTTGTGTCACGAAGGCCATTTTTCCAACTAGCAATCTGTCTTCTTTGTCTCCAACTTCTGCATTCTAGTCACCACTCATCTTTAATGCCTCTTGATTATATGTTTGATTCTCTTTGGATTGCAGAAATCAGTATAAATCCTTCATTTCTACATTTTTGACTTTATGGTTGGTGTGTATGTTTGAATAATCTTCACATTAACATATTTTTGTATACTTATGGATAATACTGTACTTCAGGGTTGTTGTTGTTCTTGTGTACCATAGAGTTCGAGCTGACTCTCTAGCAGGTTTTCAGAGGCAGTTAATCTCATGGCAGGAGATTGCCCATCCTTCTTCCGTGGAGCAGCTGGTGGCCTCGAAACATGTGCCTTTGGATTCACAGTGTAGCTTCTTTCCACTAGGCCACCAGAGCTCCCTGTACTTAAGGGATATATATTCCTATATATACATTCATCTTTTTTTCCCCTTTTCTTGTTGTGTACCGTTGAATTGGATCTGACTAGCACAGGAGGAGATTGCCCCTCCGTCACCAGCAGAGCATCTGGTGGATTTGAACTACATGCCTTTGGGAACACCATTCAGCTTCAATTTCTCATTCTTGACATAGCAAATCATATGATTTTCTAATTCAAAATGGCCAATATCAGACCATTAAATCTCATTAATTCATAGGATAATAATCTTTATGAATTACAGTTAATTTTTCACAACTTAAATTTTCCTAGATTCTTGCTGCTTATATTACATGTTCCAATACTAGTGGATGTTTGCTTCTCTATCTTCTCATTTTGAATTCTGCCACATCAGGAGATAATGGTACTTCATTGGGTGAAAGCTTTATCTGTGTCATTAAGTTTGACTCTACTTTGAGGAAGAAGTTCATCTACATTTGCATTTTGAGCGCTTTTCATCTTTGTTTCACTGCTATTCATAAGGCTTTTTAGGGGGCTGTTATTTAAAAAGTTTATTTTCAGTCATAATTCTTTGTCTTAGTCTGGAAGTTCCACTGAAACTTGTTACCATGTTCACCCTGGGTATAAATATTAGTGGCAAAATCTCCAGCAACAGAGCAACAAGCACGCCACCAAAGTACAACAAAATGATAGATGAGTAATAAATTATAAATGTCCTGTTTGATAAATTTCTTTTCATCCAAATGTAATAAAACTCTATAGGGTATAGTTTAAACCTGCACATTAATTCAGGAGAATTTGTACTCTTGCTCATTTTATACAAACTTAACTGTTAGTCTGAAAAATGTTGCATATAGTCTAGAAGACAAAACCCTGGAAGGTTTCTTACGCTTACATTGAAGCAAATTTAAACCAAACTCCTCAGCTTGGTATTATTATCATTATAAAAATTATTGTACTAATTGACTCATCTCTTCTTTGTGCCAGCTGAAAAACTGGTGGTCTAGTGGTAAGGGGCTACACAGGCAACTCATAGGTATTCACTTCTAATGCATCAGCTGCTCCACCTGAAAAATGAGCCATCTCCTCCCACAGATTTATTGGTTCTGAACACCTGCAGAAGGGTCAGCTATCAGTCAATTCTGATGTGACATAACAAAAAACATAAAACATTCAGTAAGAAGGGAGATACGGTGACCTAGTCTGTAGGGAGTTGCACTGCCAATCCAAAGGCTGTGTCTGTTTTGTTGGGTTTTTTTTTTACTGTTTTATTTACAAAGTTCAACTATATTGTTTTTCACACTAGATATTTCCCATTTCCTTCACCCCCCCACCATCAAATTGTGCTATGATTAACCCCCCCACACACAACCTCACCCCTCTGCTTCCACCTTCCTCCCTTGGATCCTCATTCTACAGTAATGCTTTTATACAGTATTTGTCCTTATGAGACTGAGTTAGTTCACTCAGCACAATGCTCTCCAGTCCCTCCCAAGTTAGGTAGTAATTTACAAAATCATTGCTCCAGTATGGTGCATAGTACTCCATCATGTGAATGTGCCATAATTTCTCAATCTATTCCATTGTAGCCAAACATTTGGGCTGTTTCCATGCCCCTGAAATGATTAATAACTCTGCTATGAACATTGGTGTACTCAATTCTAAGCTCTCATTTTCTCAGGATATATTCCAAGCAGTGGAATAGCTGGGTCAAATGGAATTTCCATGTTCAGCTTATTGAAGAAATGTCAAAACTGCCTTCCAGAGTGGTCCCATTTTGCAGTCCCATGAACAATGCATAAGAGACTTCCTATCTCACCATATCCTGTCCAACATTTATTACTTGCTGTCCTGTTGAACTTTGCCACTGCTAATGAATGGAGAGATAGTATCTCATTATGGGTTTGATTTGCATCTCTCTTATTGCCAGTGATTTAGAGCATTTCTTCATGACTGTTTGCCATTTGAATATCTTCTGTGAAAATTTTTTCCATGTCTTTTGCCCATTCTGTAATTGGATTATCAGTCCATTTCTTGTGAAGGCCCTGTAGGATTATGTAAACTTTTGCTATGATTCCCTTGTCTGAGATGGTATTGCCAAATGTTTGTTCCCAGTCAGTACGATTTCTATCACCCTGTTGGGAAAAGTTTTTGATGCACACCGAAATTTAATTTTTAGAAGGTCCCATGCATTACTTTTATCCTATCCAGATTGTACATTTCTGGCTGTATTTGGCAGCCTCTTTGGAAGGCCATAGAGTAGGCCTTCTAAGCTTGATCCCAGTTTCTCATTAATTTTATGGTTTGGGGATTTACTCACATGTCTCTGATCCACCTTGAGTTGATTTTTGAACTTCTTTCTTCATCACCACAGGCTCTTGCTTATACATTCTGTCATGAGTTGATTTACCACTAAGCCACAAATGCTCCCTATGTGTAAAAGTCTAGAATCCATGCTACATTTTAAAGTTGCATTTTCTGACAATTCCTCTAACTTAAATGCTGACATAACCATATACCTTTAAGAAGACATGACTTTTCATTTTTATTATTATTATTAATTTCAATGACCATCTACAGAGATTTTGGAATTCCATTCACTCATTGTTGCACTTTTCTCCCCACACACCCCACCTCCACCCCCAGTTCACTCCTCTCCTTAAAAACGAAAAGAGAAGACATGCCTTTTCTCTGAAGTCTGGCTGTTGGAGGATATCACAATCTGTTCCCAAAGAGTCATTCCAGTATAGTCAAACTGATGTAAGATGTGATAGCTTGTGACTAAAGGGTCTTGGTGCACAGTATGATCAATAAATATTTGCAGTGTGGATCCCTAGACAGACATGTCTAAGGAAGCAATTTTTTGTTTTGGTCTGATTTTCCTGTTTCCTTGAAAAAATTGAAAAATATTTTTATTGCGTTTCATGTTTATTGTTGTTGGGATTTTACATTTGTTTGCTCACAGAGTTAAAATACACAGTTGTGTTTCACACTATTCTTCATTCAAACTGGTTCGTACAATCATTCCCAAGCATTGTTTTAGAAAATCAATCACCACTGGACCTTGCTCTTCATTACCCAATCTTTTCAGGTTCCTGCTGGATCCTTCCCATTTCCCTCATTCCCTCTCTCCACCCACCAAACTGTGCAGCCCTCTGATTTTGTCCCCACCCCTTCCTCCCTTGGGTCCCCATACATACCGTGTTTTATACAATCATTCACATAGATTGTGTTTCATTCATGTATATTGTATTTTTACACATACCCTACATTTTATTGGTGGAAACTTGGGTTAATAAAAGGGCTATTGGTAATGTCTTCTTGACATTGAGCCCCAGTCCATACTGAAGGCTGCAGTCCTTGACCCTTCGCAGCAAGTGCATGAGGTCCTCCTCAGTTTCAGCAAGCAGG
>NW_006400218.1:5084-6870 GCF_000299155.1 Elephantulus edwardii | reverse complement strand
GTACATTTTAGTAGCCCTTGAGAGAGCAGACTTTAGTGCATAGTGTAGAGAGACTCTTTGAAGGGCCAATTTTAGTGTACAGCATGGGGGCCCTTAGAAGGGCCATTGCTGGTCTTGCTCAGAATAAACTCAGTATAGGCCGAATTCTTGCTGGAGTTCTGGGTTGAGAGCATAGGCCAAGGCCTTGTTAGAGCATGACGGTCAGAGGGAAGGTGAGGCGTTACAGGTCTAAAATGGCATCTCTCATATAGTATTGACACCTCCCACATGTACCTCCTATTTGTACCGAAAATTTTCTGAATGGTGTGAGATGGAAATCTCATTTCATTTTTCAAATCATATTTCATTTTTTTATAGGTAGCTATCCAGTTTTGCCAACACCATTTGCCAAATAAATTGTCATTTCTCAGGTTGATGAATCTTGTTTCCTTGTCAAATATTAATTGAGTATAGGTAGGTGGATAGGTTACTGTTCCATTGGCATACATATCTGTCATTTTAATATTACCATGCTGTTTTAGTTGTTGCAATTGTGGTTTTGGGATCAGTGAGTGTGGCAGCTTATACTTGATTTTTTTCTGTCTCCTTGAAGAATGAGCTTGGTAGATTTTTCACAATGTTGAGTCATATACATAAACATAGAACACTTTTCCATTTAATTAGGTTTCCTATTGTTTCCTGAAGAGATCTGGTGGCTTAGAGGTAAGGAAAGGAATATATGATTAGGTGGTATTTTCATGTCAAGAGTCCAGAAAAAGAGCTGCGTAGTAAAGTAGTCGGGGGAGGGGGGATTGTTTAACAACAATGAATTTTTTTTTCTTTTCAAAGAGAAGAGTGAACTAGAGGGGAGGGGTAGGCAGGGAGGAAAAGTGCAACAATGAATGAATGGAAATCCAAAGTCTCTATATACTTTCATTAAAATCTCAATTTTAAACAAAAAATTGTGCTTACCACCCAAAGTATGCAGTTTAATCTACCAGTTGCTCCCAAGGAGAAAGATGGTCCATCTCTTCCTGTGTAATTTACAGTCTCTGAACATACCCTGGAGGGTCAACTGTGAGCTGGTTCTGACTCATTTGTACTCTCCTCTCTCTTACATACTCTCTATAATTAATATGACATTCTATTATATTTATGTCATAATGAATTTCTTTCAATTTGAAAGTTCTGTAACTATCCCTTTATTGTTTTGTAGTTGGTCTGGTTTGTAGATTGATTTCCCTGGTTCCTATTTTCAGCTTTATTATAATACTCTTGACAATTATTTGTTTGATTGTCTTAATTTCAGTTTGTTGTCTGATGTCACTGGTTCTCTATCAAAAAGCTCTTATTTTTTGAGAGAATTTTTGTAAAGATGGTCTAGTTTAAAAAAAATGTCTCCAACTTAAGTTTGAGGTCATTTTTCTGGATACATGGTTTTGGGTTGACAGTTTAGCGTTTTATATATGTCATACAATTGCCACCTTGTCTGCAAGGCTTCTTCCTTTAAAAAAGTGTTTAATTCTATTGCTTAACCTTTGTAGGTGATACTTTTTTTTCACAAGATGCTCTCAGAATTTTTTATCTCTGAATTGAAAATTATGTCATTTGATTATGATGTCTTATTTCCTTTCTTTTGAGGTCTAGCAGGTTTGAGATTCACTGAGCTTCTGTGGTGAAAACCATCTTTTTTAATTATTAAATTTTATTAGTTTTAATGAACATTTACAGAGATTTTGGGTTTTCATTCATTCATTGTTGCATGGTTTTCTCTACCCTCCTCCTCAGTTTGTTCTTCTCCCCCCCC
>NW_006400218.1:0-1249 GCF_000299155.1 Elephantulus edwardii | reverse complement strand
TAACCCCTAACATGGCATAAGAGGTTGGGCAGAGGAGAGGGCATCATCAGCATCAGTGCATGGGGCCCTGCATGAGTGGCTAAGTAGAGAAGGGAATACCACAAGTAGATAGCACCACAGTTGCAGTGGCTGAGTAGAGGATCAGGAACAACTACAGTTTTTTAGTGCTGTTAGCTGAGTGAGTTAGCAGGCGCAACCGTCTGCCAGATACTTTAGATGACTGAGTAGATTAGCAGGCACTTCTGGGTCTGTGGAACCGGATAGGATGTGTCTTAGTTATCTAATGTTCTTAAAATAGAGGTGCCACTTGTGAATGACTTTAATAAACAAATTATCTTACAGTTCACGTGGCTTGAAGTTCAAGTTCAGGGTACCAGTGATAGGGGAAGGCCGTGTGTATGTGTGTTGGTTGTGGAGAAATGTCTTATTTCCTTTAGCTTCTTTAAGCCCAGCATTCCTCAAAAGCTTCTATATCTTCTTGCCTTTTCAGTGTCAGTGAGCTTTGTTGTACTGGTATCCAAGTCTAAAAAAAACCATCCTCTGGGCAATTATTTCTTAGTAGTAGTGAGACCCCTTTCATACTTGCTTTAACCTTTTATCTCTAATTAGTAAAAATGTATTACAGGCCACCCCCTGGAATAGTTCTCTTATATACAATCTGATTAGGGCTGTGATGTGATTAGGATATGTTGTATTCCACCCTTGATCTTCCTACAACTTTTTGATTAATCAAGTCAGAGAGGGGGATCATTATATAGGTTCCACATTATGTCCATGTATTTAATGTCACACAATTAAAGCCATGATAGGATCCCTAAGAAAAGGATTAAGTTCTGCTGAATTGTGGGCCCATAGTCCTAGTGATAGGAGCTCTGGTGGCTTGTTGGTAAGGAATTGCACTGCCAACCTAAAGGTTGCTTTGAATCCACCAGTTGCTCCATGAGAGAAAGATGGGCAATCTACTTCTGTGCAATTTTTTGCCTCTGAAGAGTCAGCTATAGATTAGTTCCAACTCAATGGTATACAACAACAAGTGCTACTGATACAATATCATAAAACAAATATGCATATTATAAAAAACCTAGGTGATAATGTGAAAACATAGAGGAAATGGATACATACTTAGAAAATCACAACCTATCTAAATTAACACAGACTGAAATTAAACACCTGACCTGACCCATTACAAAAGAAGAAATTGAGGAGGTGATAAAACAATGTTCAACAAAAACAACAACAACAAAAAAGC
>NW_006400217.1:828852-829947 GCF_000299155.1 Elephantulus edwardii | reverse complement strand
ATATAACTATATTTTATATATATTTTATATATGTAAAAAAATTTATATATATAAAATTTGCCCCCACCAGCTGCCCGCGCGGGAGATGACGTGTGCCACCCACGCAGAAGATGGGACGTGTGCCCACTGGCCGCCTGTGCATGCGGGAGATGAAGTGCACCTGCTGGCCGCCTGTGCGGGAGATGGGAGATGAGAGACGGGACGTATGCCCCACCACCTGCAGGTTTGGGTTTTCTTGGACAGGCCAGAGAAGATGATTTCCCCCCCCCCATACAATGGATTGTTGAAGGTCACTGTGAGTTGTCTATTTGATGACGCTTACAGTGGCAGCATGTCCAAGAAGACCGACATCCTAAATGCACCACATATTTTGTTCTGTTGAATGCTTCTGCCAAAAGCTGTTTAGACCAGGGGGGAGTCTGTTCATTACTCTCAGGTTCCCTTTGCCATTTATAAAGGGGGAGGGAAGTGACACCTACTTCAAATTATAGTATGACCACTTATGGGGGTGGTATAAGTGGCAGTGCTGGAATTGGAGTTGCTGTCCTTGGCCACATAGTCCTCGGTCAGGGGAGGGGACCATACTGGGGTGGGAGCAATTGGAGAGGGAGTGTACCAGCCAGCCCCTGGGGGATGTTGCCCTTCTTAGGATGGGTCTTCGGCTCCTGGCCCGGGGTTAGCCATCATGGCCCTCTGCCCGGGGCAGGCTGTCTTCAGCCCTCGGCTCAGAGTGAGCTGTCACAGCCCTAAAGGTGAGCTCCTCAGTCCCCAGACTGTGCCATCTGACTCTTGGATGGAGAGAACAAAAAAAAATGCCTAGAGTATCCAGAGAATTTTATCTAGGCTACTTTCCACCACCCTCTCCCCCAGTAAATCTGAAAGCAACACCCTCAAAGCCCTTGTATTTGTAAATCACAAGTTTATGCTCTCTAGGTTTTCTCCCTTTCCTATAGGTAACCTTAACACTGAGTTTTACTCCAGACCTGACCCTGAACCCAGTGCCAGTGACAAAAAGGAAATACAACTGACAGCTAAGGAAGCAAAGGAGGATGGAGCCTCTGGGTTCAACCAGCCATCCCCACTGGACCCACCTGG
>NW_006400217.1:826258-828037 GCF_000299155.1 Elephantulus edwardii | reverse complement strand
ATTCTTCAAAGAGATGGAAAAGAAAATTTCCAGTTTCATCTGGAGTGAAAGAAGAGCCTAAATAACAAAAGCACTCTGAAAAAGAGAAACAAGGTAGGCGGCATCTCACTGCCTAATTTCAAATACTACTACACAGGCATAGTGGTCAGGACAGCATGGTACTGGTACAGTAACAGACACATAGATCAATGGAAGATAATTGAGAAGCCAGAAATCAGCTCATCTATGTATGATCAACTGAATTTTGACCAGTAGACAAAATCAGTTAAGTGTGAAATTTAACTCTTTAACAAATGCTTTTGGCAGAATTGGGAAACAATCTACAGAAAATGCAAGGAAGACCCACACCTCACACCATTCGACTGAAATTGAATCAAGGACCTAGGACTAAAACCAAGGACTCTTAACTTCATCAGAGCTGGATAATGACTAAGGATGACAGAAGAAGAATTAAGTTGCAGTGCTGTAGATTACTGAACATACCATGGACCACCCAGAGAACAAACAGTTCTGTGGAGAAGATGAAATCAAGTTTTCTCCTTGGAAGCACGGATTTTGAAGCTCTATCTCTCATACTTTGGGCACGTGGCCAGGAGGGACCAGTCCTTGGAGAAGGGCAGCATGCTTGGAAGGAAAGAGAGATCATGCAGGAGATAAAGACCTTTGGTGAGATGGATTGACTCAGTAACTGTGGTAATGGCGGTAGGTATGTCAAAGTCAGTGAGACTGGCTCAGGATAGGGAAGATTTCAGAGCTATTGTCACTGTGAGTCACATGGACATAGCAACAACAATCATTTTGTGTATAAATATTAATTAAGATTATATCCTCTTATTCTATTCTGTCTTTGAGTATTATTTGGTGTCCTGCCTTGTCTCTTATGTTGGCTTTCACCCTGAAGTTTTTTTATCACAGAGAGTACGACCAGTCCTGGTTTTGTAAGGATCCAACTTGCTTGGCATATTTTTTCACTCTTTGATTTTTAGTCTGTCTTTATTTTTTTTAACTTAGAAAATAGGAAGTATTTAATCATCAAATTGCTAATTGACACTTAATTTCTTTCTACATTTTTATTAAATTTTCTTAATTTTAATGAACATTTACAGAGATTTTGGATATCCATTCATTCATTGCTGCACTATTTTCTCTACTCCCCTCCCAATTCATTCTTCTTTTTCTTTTTCCCCCTTGAAACTCTGTTTTAATTGTCCCGTTGCCACAGTGCTTGTCAAAGCAAATTGTGATTAATCTCCTTTGTCAGGGTGTCCTTTGCCATTCCCTATCACTCCTAACTGGGAGAGACTTCGCCTTGATTCATAAGAAAAAGGGGATGGCGCATTCTCTTAGCTACTTCCTGCTGAAAAGGGATGCTGTAGGTTTCAGGGCGAAGATCTTCTCTCACTACTCTAAAGGGCCCCTTTGGCACTAGGAAACACGTACACTATTATGGAGATTTATTTTGGAATTTAGATGCATTGTTATCAATTGTGCTTAGCTGTACATGTTCATATCCTAGAAGATGTATCATGGGGGTGTTGCAACCTAGAAGACACAAATTTAACTAACAAGGTAGGCAGCATCTCACCAACAAGTTAAAAGTACATGAGTCAAAAATTCAAAGCAATAATATTCCAAGTAGAGGTTCTAACAGTGGCACAAATCAAGTTACAGAGGGAAGGTAGTTT
Source organism: Elephantulus edwardii (assembly GCF_000299155.1). Taxonomy (NCBI): domain Eukaryota; kingdom Metazoa; phylum Chordata; class Mammalia; order Macroscelidea; family Macroscelididae; genus Elephantulus; species Elephantulus edwardii. The sequence continues at coordinate 826,352 of NW_006400217.1, read as the reverse complement.
TTAAAAGAAAAGGCTCAAACAGTGGACCAACTTAGCAAAGTGGCAGGATACAAGATCAACATACAAAAATCAGTTGGATTTCTCTACAGCGACA
>NW_006400217.1:785085-793432 GCF_000299155.1 Elephantulus edwardii | reverse complement strand
CTTATGAATCAGGGTGAAGTCTCTCTCAGGGAGGAGAGATAGGGAATGGCAAAGGACATACTGACAAAGGAGATTAATCAGAACTGGCTTTGACAAGCACTGTGGCAATTGGACAATTAAAACAAACATTCAAGGGGGGAAAAAGAAGAATGAACTGGGGAGGAGGGTAGAGAAAACAGTGCAACAATGAATGAATGAAAACCCAAGATCTCTGTAAATGTTCATTAAAACTAATAAAATTTACTAATCATAAAAAGGTTAAAAAAATGATAATGGCCTGAATCAGGTGCACCTTAGTCTTCAAACAGGTATCATTGCTCCTCAGTATTTTTCATAGGTCCCTGAGCGTGGCTTTTCCCAGAGGAAAATCCAAAAACCCCCTCTCTATCTCCTGGATGATGTCACATTCTTCTTCATAGAGTCCAGCTTCACATACTATTTTCTCAGCATGCAGACTGAATAGGTATAGAGAAAGTATACAACCCTGGTGCACACCCTTCCTGATTTTAAACCATGCGGTGCTCCCTTGCTCCATTTGAATAAAAACTTCTTGGTCTAGGTGATTACCTCTGAAAACCCCTTGGAGAGTCAGTTATGAGTTGATTCCAATGCAACAGCAAACCACAGCAACAAAACAATTGATGGCTTAGTGGTAAAGAATTGTGCTGCCAACCCAAAAGCATACAGTTTGAAACTACCAACTGTTCTACGGGAGAAAAATGGATAATCTTCTCTCTGTGATAAATTGTCTTTGAAATCTTACTGGAGGATCAGCTATGAGTCTGTTCCAACTAGATGGTATTCAACAGCACAGCAACAAACAACAGCAACAAAAACAGAATATAGCATACATATGCAGTTCCCATTATAAAAAAAATTTTTTAGATTCATCTAAGAGATCAAAATACAAGAAAGAACACACGGAGAATTTGGAAAAAAGATGTATGAACATAAAAATGTCTTCCCAGGCATCATAGGGAAAACATGTAAAGAAGAATGAACCTATAAAGGAGATGGGGAGACCTTAAAATCCTGGAATCAAATGGAACCTTCTTATGCTGAGGGTCAACATCTAAGAGGAAAAAAAATACCAAATTAGCTATAGATTAGTGCTATTCAATCTTCCTTTCCCTCCAGACTTGCTGTCCTTGATGCCTACTGATTTAGAAATGCAAACTTGTATTCCCACTCTGCTAACATTCACTAATTATGATTTCCAGTAACTGACTAGCAAGACAAAGCAAAGCTAAAGTGACACTTGCCTAATTGCTCCTTTTTCCACAGAAGCTAGTGATTTTTTTTCTCATAGAAAAAAATTTCTTCCTTTTGAGGAGAGTCAAATCCTAGGTTGGTAAATTTGCTTTCTGTGAGGGTTAAGCAGCTTAGGACAAATGGCTGCCATCCTTTCTTTATAATTTCATTTTAAAAAATAGCTATGATATAGGGAAAGACTAATTTCAGTAAATTCTCTCTGATAGACTCTCTTCACCAAATAGGTTCCCTGGACACCTCCAAAGTAGGTGGCAGCTGCCAGTGACTTAAGTGGGTAGATAAGTAGTATTTCTTTTATAAAAAACACCATTAGTACCCATTTTACAACTAGTTTTGTGTGAGGGGACAAGGTTTTGTAAGGTTTTTTGGGGGCTAGAGCCTATTCTTAACTGTCCACTGTGAGATCTATCAGTTACACCTGAGTTCAAGTCCCCTTCCATAACACTAATGACGAAGCACCCAGGATTATTGAGAGAATAACAAAGAACCAAAGGGAGGCCCAGTGATGCTATAGCCCCTTCCTCAATCACTAACCACAAAATATGTGTGTGTAAGAAGTCAAACACATTCCCAAAAAGAAAAATTGTGCAGGGTTGAAACCAGAAAAAATTCCCAAGAACATCCTATGCTTTTTAGTGCTTTCTGGCACTATAAATTTACATCCAAAATTTTCTTCTTGGCAGGGGTGAAAATCCCTCAACCTGAGTCTTTACCCTTTTTTACTCCCCATACACATCAAATTGACTAGAGCATGTTTCTTGTTATTGTTAAGTGTCATCAAGTTGAGTATGACTCATAGCCATGAACAATAGATCGGAATTCTGTCCTATTCGGTACTTTTTTCATCACCGCAAACACATTTGAATTCATTGTCACAGACACTGCATCAAACCATCTCATTGAGGGGCTTCCTCTCCTTTGCCAATCCTCTACCTTTACAAGCATGATGTCTCTTTTCAAGTAATAGCTTTTACCAATAACATGCCCAAAATATATGAGGCAAAGCTTCATCAACTTTGCCTCCAAGAAACATTGTGGTTGTACTTTCTCCAACATATAGGTGTTTGTTCTTTTGGAAGTTCATAATATTGGACAAAACAATTTCAAAAGTACTGAGAACAGAATCCTCTTGCAAATATAGAACAGAAGTCTAAGTTATTCAACTCAATAGAGAATTAGCAGGCAGGCACAGCTGGCTCAAAGTAGAACTACAAAACAGAAGTAATTTTGGATGGTTATAAAATTGAGCCATATCACCTAAAAATATCTATAGGTATAATTCCATTTGGGAATATTATTTTCTTTGCAATATTAATGAGTGCATTACTGTGAGATGTATCTTTAATCAATGGTATGATTTTGAGATACAAAATGTGTCAAATAGGCAAAGAAGCAAGTACACACAATGGGGAAAACAGAGGTCACATGAAGAACTTGCAAGGACCAAGAAGAACCCTAGAAAAGCTGAGCTGAGGATATTTTCCCAGAGTGGAAAGAAAAAGCAATTCCCCTAGAGCCAATTTTCTAGCATCTAGAAGAATGTGAATCTTAGAACCCTCCAGAACATAGGAAGTTCTGGTGACCCAGTGGCAAGAAGCTGTGCTGTAATCCTGAAGGTACACAGTTTGAGGCCACCAGCTGCTCCACTGGAGAAGGATGGGCAGTCTCCTCCCATGTGATTAACTGCTTCTGAAAACCTGCTGGAGGGTCAGGTATGGGTCAATTCCAAGTCTATGGTACAACAACAATACGAAATCTATACCTAAACCAGGAAGCTGTTGTCCGAACAAGTAAGGTTTTAACTGCGTGGTTAAAATCAGGAAAGATGTGTGAAATCAGGAAAGATGTATGTAGAGCTTTTATCCCTTCTCCATACTCATTCAATTTGTATGCTGAGCAAATAATTCAAGAAACCAGACTCTACAAAGAAGAATGTAGCATAAGGATAAGTCAACAACCTGCATTATGCATATGACACATCTTTGCTTGCTGAAAGTGAGGGGGATAGGAAACACTTGCTGCAGAAGATCATAGCATCAAAAAACCCCAAAGGTCAAGGAGGCAGTTTTTGAAGGAATCTCACTGTCCTTTCAGATCTGCAATAAAGCGCTATGGATATTGCAATCCATCTGTCTTACTGGCAATTGACGATGGGAAGAACCCCTTGCATTCAATAATATTTTGGTGACCACGAAGGGACCTTCAGACTCACCTGGTCATCTCTCAAATGTAAGAACAAAAGTTTTCATTCTGGAAGAAGTCTGTTAGAATAAATTCTGTTTGCTAATATCATCCAAAGCCAAAAGAATATTTTGTTTATTATTGGTTTATTTCAGTAGAAATGAGCCTTTGTATTTTATTTAGATTTTGGTGGAAAAGAAAGATAGCCTTTCTCCAAATCCTTAAATTATTCAGCAAGTAACATTTCACCAGAGAACAAAGGAGATTGAATAGGGAGCTCTTGTGCTCGAACTCCTAATAAAAATCCCTCCTGTTCTTGCATCGGTTTCGGCTGCCTAGTGTCCTTTGGGGGACTTGCGATTGTGACACAACAGTTCAATACAGGTCATGCCATGTAGGATCATAGGACTAAGTAAGATATTGACACTCTTTGGTGTATGTGTCAGGGTCTCTGGAGAATGTGCCAAGCCACTTCTCTAATTGTGGTAGATCAGTAAGAGAGAAGGGGATATGAACACGCACTATTCCCTCAGCTCCTGCCATCTTGCGGATGGGGTAGAGGGGCTAGGAATTGGGTACAAGAGTTTAGTGCAGAGGGGGTGGGTGGGGGTCATCGTGAACATGTGAGTGAAGGGGATGAGAGGGATTTTTTGAGGATCGGAGCTAGAGGATTGGTTTGAAGAGCCTCATGGACTTGAATCAGGTGATTGGCAGAGGGCAGAGATAGGAACATAAGGAGGGGGGCTGAGTCAAAGGAGTTGAAGTAATTGTTATTGGGGGAATAGAGTTTGTGGGTTAGGAGGGTTTGTGGAGGAGACAGAGGAGGGAGAGGAAACAGCAGAAGCAGGAGAATCTTAGTCAGAAGAACTTGGTAGGTGTGGCAGGATTGAAGGAAGGAGGGCCTAGATCTGAGTTAGAAGAAAGCCTGGTTGGCTTTACTGCTTCCCCTGCAAAAATTAACAAGATTTTGCAGGATAATAAAATCAAAGGTTCCATTTCCTGGCCAAGAAGTTTAATTGTCCAAGTAGCATTGTGGCCAAATTTGGGCACAAAATTTAAGTTTTTTGACTTGACAGAACAGCTTCAAGTCTTCTTTGGGTTGCTATGAGTCATGCTTGACTTGACAGCAATCAACAACAACAACAGTCTGGTGTTCACTGAGTTTCATGAACGTGTATTTCCTCATTTTTCCTAATACCTGGGAAGTTTTCTTCTAATATGTCTTCCACAATTTTCTCAGTGATTTCCCTGTCTCATATTCTGGAATTCCAATCATATATATCTTATTTTTTTAAATGTCATCTCACATGATTCTAATGTTTTCTTCATTTTCTTTATGTCTCCTCTCTAATTTTTCTTATAGTATATTTCTGTTGAAGTTCTTGTCTTCCAGCTAATTGACTCTCTGCTCCATCTCTCCTGTTCTACTTTTTTGTCCTTCAAGCGCGTTGGACACTTCTGTCATTTCAGTCTTCATATTCTGGATTATATTTTTATTTCTAATACTGTGTTCACAGTATCCTCTCTGTCTTATGATGATTTTTTAATTTCTTGTACCTTTTTATCTGTCGTTTCAAGTATTTCTTCCATTTTTTGTTGCATTTTTTTCTTCCTTATTTGTGCAAGTTCCTCCTCTTTAATATATTTCTTCTGCTTCCATGTCTCTGAAACATTTTCTTTCTTAGTGGTTTCCACTGTTTCTTCCATCACTTCTACCTTCTTCTACAGCTGTTCATAATTCTTCATCAATATTTTTTTCCTGGTTCTATACCTCTAGGTTATTCCCCTTATTTGTGGTTTCCTTTGTTTCTTCCATTCTTTGCATTTTCATTTGTATCAACATTTATCATCTGTCTTCTTGACTGTAGGGTGTTCAAGAAGTCTCTAATATTCTCTGCTTTTATTGGAGAAGTCTTAATTTGGGGTTTTTTCAGAATTTTTGAAGTTGCCTACTGCTTTCTTTATATTATGTGAGGTTTCTTCAGATAGATGTTAGGTCATTTCTATTGTGTTTGTGAAAGTTACTGTTGGGTTTTGCCTTTATAATGTTATTAATTAGTTGCAAAGTTAAAATGTTCAATCTATGTGGTGAGCCACTCACTACTCTAAGTTCTTTCTGGGAAAATTTGCCTTTCCTAAAGTCCTTATGAGCAAGAGCCTATGGTGATGAAGGAGGAAGTTCAAGGTGCTATGAAGGAATTGGCAAAAAAACCAGCCTCCAGGAGTTGACAGCATAACAATTGATTTATTTCAACAAACATACACTGCCCTGGATGCGCTAAGCTATGCCAGGAAATCTGGAGGACAGTCAGCTGGCCAACTGACTGGAGGAGATCGATATTAGTTCCCGTTCCAAAGAAAGGTGACCCAACAGAGTGTGGAAATTATCGAACAATATCATTGATATCACATGCAAGTAAGATTCTGCTGAAAATTATCCAAAATGTTTGGAGCACTATGTCAACAGAGAACTGCCAGATGTGCAAGCTGGATTTAGAAGAGGTCATGGTACTAGGGATATTATAGCTAATGTAAGATGGATCTTGGAAGAAAGTAGAGAATACCAGAAGAATGTCTATCAGCGCTTCATTGGCTACGCAAAGGCTTTTGACTGTGTGGATGACAACAAGCTATGGCTGACTCTGAGAAGAATGGGAATCCCAGAACATTTGATTGTGCTAATGCAAAACCTATACAGTCAACTCCTGTAGTCTTGTTTTTTTTAGCTGTAATTTTTCTTTATTTCTGAAGATATTTTTGCAGAGGAAAACAGCTGATGAGAAAACAGACCTTTGTAAGAGCTACATTTGTCAATATCTCAAAAATTCAGTTCAAATACCTCTCAAAAACTTGAATTTTTTTAATTTTTTCAATAATTTTAATGAACATTTACAGAGATTTTTTTTTTTCCATTAATTCATTGCTGCACTTCTCTCCCTGCCCAGCCCTCCTCCCACCCCAGTTCGCTGCTCTCTTTGAAAAGTAAAAGAAACACTCTCTCCTTGGTACACAATCCCCTCACACCCCTCCCACCACCCAAAGTACATTCCACTATGCAACCTTAATTGTGGACTCTTGTGATGACCATAATACCCGATCAGACATAGCTTTAAAATTATTCTCTCCCTCATCTGTTTCAGTGCAGTATACACAATTTAGCTAGGTTTTTCTGAGTCTTACCCCAACCCTGATATCAATCCCATTTTACAGCAGTAGCACTATGCAGTATTTGTGCTTTTGTGACTGAGATATTTCACTCAGCATAATGTCCTCCAGGCTCACCCATTTTGAATAATATTGCATGAGTTTCTTGGTTTTCAATGCAGCGTAGTATTCCATTGTGTGAATATACCACAGCTTCTCTATCCATTTGTTTGTTGATGGGCACCTGAGTTGTTTCCAGCTCCTTGCTATTGTGAACAAAGCCGCGATAAACATGGGTGTGCACATATCTGCATGGATGTCAGTTATGGTCTCTTTGGGATATATTCCCAGTAGTGGAATTGCTGAGTCAAATGGTATCTCTATTTGTAACTTTTTTAGAAAGGGTCATACCGCCTTCCACAGTGGTTGCACCATTTGACATTCCCACCAACAGTGAATAAGGGTTCCAGTGCCATCTTCCACGCGGGTGGCTGGTGGTCGCGAGCCATCTCCCAAGTATCATCTCCCATAGGGACGACTGGTGGGCGCGCATCATCTCGTGCGCGGGCGACCTGCAGGCGCGTGTCATCTCTCGGCAGGCAGGCGTCATCTCATGCATGGGCAACTGGTGGGGGTGGGTGCGCGCCATCACTCTGCGCGGCCGGCCAGCGGGCACACTTCATCTATCAGCGTGCCAGCCCCGGCGGGCACACTTCATCTATCAGCGTGGGTGTGCCATCTCTGTGCGCAGGCAGCCAGCGGGTGCGCACCATCCCCCAGCGCAGGGCGGCCAGCAGGCGTGTGCCATCTCCCAAGTGGGCAATTGGCAGGTGCTTGCCATTCCCCATTGCGGGTGACCTGCAGGCTCGCTCCATCTCACGCGCAGGCGGCTGGTGGGCATGCACCATCCTCCCGTGCGGGCGGCCGCCGGGCGCGTGCCATCTTCCACACGGGTGGCTGGCGGGCACGAGCCACCCCCCAAGTGTCATCTCTCACATGGGTGGCTGGCAGGCATGCGCCATCCCGTGTGCAAGAAGCCAGCAGGAGCACATCATCCCCCATGCAGGCGGCCGCTGGGTGAGTGATATCTTCCATGTGGGTGGCCATTGAGCGAGCGCAAGCCATCTCCCACACGTCATCTCCCACACGGAAGGCTGGCGGTTGCTCTTCATCTCTCATGCAGGAGGCCAGTGTCTGCCCGCTTCCCCTGCCACCCCCATCTTGGCTCCAAGAATCTCCTCGGAACAAGTACACTTTGCTGCAGTGTGGTAGCTCCACCACACCAGTCCTGGGGAGGCCCAGTGCCCACCCTCCATCCTGGGCGAGGGATTCCATAGGTTCCGGTTGTAGGAGCTTCATGGAGCTGCAGCTGCAGTGAGGCACAGTGCAGGCTCTGTGGGAGGGGGTTGGGAGCTGCGACACTCACCCATTCTTCCTTGGAAATCCTTGAATTCCTGTTGTTGAGCTTCAATTCTCACTGAAGACCAGTCATCAACTGTTTAACTGTTCAATTATTAATAAACAGAAGTCCATAGAGGGTCATAATGGCCCTTTTCCAAGTGGTCTGCTGCTCCCACAGCTCACCACGTTGTCTCTGCCTCCGCTGCCATCTTGGATCTCCACTTAATCCTTTTTTTCTATTTTTAAGGAGTGTTTTGCTTATTCTGGGCTTCTTTCCACTCCAAATGAAACCAGAGATTACCTTTTCCATATCCTTGAGGAATGGAATCAGTATTTTTATTGGGATTGC
>NW_006400217.1:780157-784097 GCF_000299155.1 Elephantulus edwardii | reverse complement strand
TTTTTCATAATACTCTAATGTTAGCTTTTTTATTTTAGTTGGTTCTGTTGTGATGTTGCCTGATTTGTCTCTTATTTCCATTATTCGTGTTTATTTCTTTCTTTCCTTTGTGAGTTTTGCTAATGGTTTGTCGATTTTATTGACTTTTCCAAGAACCAACTCTTACTTTTGTTAACAGTTTAAATTGTTTTTTCTGTTTTCTATGTCATTTATTCCTGCTCTAATTTTTATAATTTCGGGTTTTTTAGAGGGTGTCAGGTTTTCTTGCTGCTCTTTTTCAACTTGCTGAAGATATTCTGTTAGTCGATAGTCAATTTTTCTTGCCTTTTTAAGTGTTTGCTCATTGCTATAAATTGACCTCTGATTACTGCTTTGGCTGTTTCCCAGAGGTTTGGTAAGTGGTGTTTTCATTGCCATTTGTTTCCAGAAACTTTTAAATTTCTTCTAGTGCCCAGTCGTGTTCAAGCAACGAGTTTTTCAGCTTTCAAATGCATGTTTTTTCACCTTTATTGTCCTATAATTAATTTCTAATTTTGTAGTATTATGGTCTGACAAGATGGTTTGTATTATTTCTATGTTTTTGAATTTATTGATGCTTGCCTTGATTCCTAGAATGTGATCTATTGTGGAGAATTTTCCATGTATATTGGAGAAGAAGGTATAGTGTGCTTTTGGGGGGTGCATTAGTCTATAAATATCTATGAGGTCAAGTTGACTTATTGTGTGGTTTAATTCTTCAGTATCTCTGCTGAGTTTTTTTCTGGTAGTTTTATCTTTCCTTGAGAGGGGTGTATTGAAGTCTTCGAGCACTATAGTAGTGTTGTCTATTTCCTTTTTCAGTTTTGTTAATGTTTGTTTTATGTATTTTGCAGATCTTTCATTTGGCGCATAGATATTTATTATTGTTATGTCTTCTTGTTCTATTGACCCTCTCAGCATTATGTAGTGACCTTCCTTGTCCTTTGAGATGGTTTTTACAATGATATTGATTTTATCAGAGATTAATATCGCTACTCCTGCTTTTTTTCTGGTTGTCATTTACTTGGTATATTTTTCTCCACCTTTTTATTTTTAGTATGTCTTTATCTTCATTTTTCAGGTGTGTCTCTTTTAGACAACGTATTGATGGATTTTGGCCTTTTATCCAGTCTGCTACTCTTTTTCTCTTCAGTGGTGCATTTAAACCATTTACATTCAGTGTGATTATTGAGAGGCAATGTTTTATTGCTATCATTGTGTTGAGTTCTTTTTGATGTTGTTGCTAGTTACTTTGGTCCGTGATGCTTTCTGTGGTATCTCTGTAAGAAGGACATCTCTGAGTCTTTCTTGCAATGCTGGTCTTGTTTTTACAAACTCTCTTAGGTTCTGCTTTTCTGAGAATATCTTGATCTCTCCTTCATATTTCATCAATAATTTTGCTGAGTACAGTATTCTTGGTTGACAGTTGTCTTCTTTGAGTATGTGATATATGTCCTTCCACTCTCTTCTTGCTTGCCTGGTTTCTTTTGATAAATCGACACTTAATTTTATCTGCTCTCCCTTATAGGTTACTCTTTGTTTCTCCCTTGCTGCTTTCAGGTTCTCTCCTTATCTTTGGTTCTGGCAAATTTAACTATGATATGCCTTGATTTTTTTTTTCTTTTGGGGTCTAGTCTATATGGTGTTTGCTGAGCTTCTTGAATATATATTCTCTCATTCTTCATTATGCCTGTGAAGTTTTCCTCCAGTAATTCTTCCACAACTTTTTCAGTGCCTTTACTTGTTTCTTCCTGTTCTGGGGTTCCGATGATGTGCATGTTATTTCTCTTGAATTATTCTTAGGTTTTCTTCTTTTTCCTTCCTTTTTGAGTCTGCTTTTTGCTCTAGCAGATCAGTGGTGACAATTTTGTGTTCCATCTCTTCAACTCTGCTCATGTGTCCCTCCATCATGTTGACAGCACCTGAAACATTGGACCTCATGTTTTGGATAGTGGTTTCTTGTTTTTCCAGTGCCACTAACGCCCTGTTGTTGTTGTTGTTGTTGTTTTTCTCTACATTATTCTGGACTGTTTTGTTGTTGTGGGGTTTTTTTTTTCAGTTCCTCCAGGTTTTTGCTTTTAGTGTCCTGTTATTCTTCAAGTTTGTCTTTCATCCATTGAAAATATCCAATCATTGTTCTTTTAAATTCTGTGTCAGAAAGTTCCATCAGACTTTCTGGCTTCAGGAAATCCATCAATACTGTGTCACCCTTTGGGGGCAATATCTTGCTTTGTGCTTTTGTATTGTGTGGGACAGCTTGCTTTCTTCAAGACATTGATATCTTCTTGATCTGAAGATAATGCTCTAGAGATCAGTTGGGTAGCTATCCCACTTGTGTTTTTCTCTGAACGTCTGACTCCAGGTAAATGTCAGTTCCGAGCCTGTGAGAGCAGCCTTTTGTAGGTAAGATAGGTCAAGGTGCTCCAGATTAAAGGCAGGCTGATTAACCAGACGTGTAGACATAGGTGTGGAGCCAAATGGGGTAGGGAATGCATGTGGTTGGGGAGATGACAAGGGTAGGTCAACCACTTGGGGAACCTCATTCAGGCCTCAGTTGTCTGGGTGTGCTTACAATTGGAGTTCCTATTCAAATTCCAGCTGTCCATCCCCCACCCAGTGGTTTTCATTTACTGGTCCCTGTGCACTGGTGCTCACGCAGTTGCCTTTGCACAGTGGCCCCTGCCCAGGAAGTCTCCTGGGTCCAAGGGGACTCAACAAGACAAAGTCAAATTCCCAGCAACCCACTCACCTCTGGCTGGTCTGCAGTGTCCACAAAAGTTCAGGGAAATTATCACTGGCCTACTCGTTCCTGGGAAGTTGGCGTGCCCCAAGAACTCAGCCAAATTCCCACCAGGGGGCTCACCATTGGGTACTATCCCAGGCAATTCGTGGTGCCTAAGAAAACCCAATTAAGATCCTACCAACCTTTCTCATGGCAGATCAGTCCCACAGCAGCTCGGTTGGTGGCTTCAGAGGATGGCTGGATCCGCGGTGTGCCTTTGTGTGTTGACTCAGAATCTACTGTCCATGGCTATTGGTAGATCTCTGTGCTGCGTGAAGGAGTCTCTAGTGGCCCTGGAGCACCACCGGGGCTGCAGGGTTGTGGCAAGGCCACCAAGGTGTGCCAGAATTGTGGGGGTGTGGGATGGTGGTGGACTGATGTCCCTGGACACGGTGCTATGGTGGGGATGGGAGTGCAGGGCTTGTGAAGAGCTGGGAGTTAGGGGTTGCAGTCCATTTCCAGATATTAATCTGCCAAGTCACCAATCCTCAGCGAATAAGACCGCCCTTGTGTGCCAGTGTGCCCTTGTGCCTGGAGCTTTGTTTTTTGTCAATTCCTTCATAGCAACTTGAACTTCCTCCTTCATCACCGTAGGTTCTTGCTCATATGTTATTTCACGAAATTCCTCTGTGTCAGCCAATTCCTTCTGATACAGTGACTCTATGTACTCCTTCCATCTCATTTTTATACATCCTGGATCATTCCACATTCTACCAAAACTATCTTTAAGTATTGCCACTTGTGGCTTGAATTTGTTTTTTCAACTCCTTCAGCTTAAGAAATGCTGAGCGAGTTCGACCCTTTTGATTTTCTGACTCCAGCTCTCTGCACATTTCATTATAGTATCTTACTTTGTTGTCCTGAGCTGCCTTTTGAAATTTTCTCTTCATCTCTTTGATTTTTTTATTTCTTCCTTTAGCTTTGGTTTCTCGATACTCTAATGCAATATTCAGAGTCTCATCTGACATCCTTCTTGGTCTCTTCTTCAGCCTTTGTAATGACCTTTTTCATTCTTCAAGAACGATTTTCTTGGTATCCTCCCAGAGCTCATTTGGTCTACTCTCATTGGTGCTCAAGGCCTCAGACCTGTTCCTGAGATGGTTTCGAAAATAGAGTGGAACAGTCTTAAGGTCAAGTTCT
>NW_006400217.1:777022-779682 GCF_000299155.1 Elephantulus edwardii | reverse complement strand
CTCTAGTTGTTGGTGCTTATATTTGAATGATAGTGGTATTCACTGGACTTCCTTTTATGCATATGGATATTATCCTGTCACTTACCACATTGTATTTCAGGATATATCTAGAAATGAATTTTTTAATTATGAAACCATCCCATTTCTTCTCACCTTTTCATCTCCAGCATACTAAATCATCTAATCATCTGATTCAAAATGTCCCATGCCAAGGCATCTCATTTTGCCAGTACCGACTATGTCAGTATGTATATGTTCCATTTCTTTCTTAACAATGTCCAATTTTCCTACATTATGCTTCTCACATTCCATGTTCCAATCACTAGTGTCTCCTTACAGCTATTTCTCTTTCTCTGTGTTTCCATTTCTAAGATCTCCGTTTCAATTGCCATGTCTGTTAGTCCAAATGATAATCTAAGTGTGCTCTATTGTACATAGGGTTTTTGAAGGCCTGCAATTTCAGAAGTGGATGGCCAATCCTTCTTCCTAGTCTGTCTCGATTTTTAAATATATGCAATAGTATCTGACAGGCAAGAGTTCTACAGAAAAGAGTAGATGAAAGACATTTACAGTTAGAAAGACCAATATTCAATGTTACTTCCCACCCGGCTATATGTTTGGTTGGTTTGGGGGTTTTTGTTTGTTTGCTTGTTTGTTTGTTTGTTTGTTTGTTTTTAAAAATCCACCCTTCCCTACTCCACCACCAATCATTCCTACTTTAGTTTACAACATTCAATACCCATTTCCCTTTGATTTATTTCAACAAGCATATTCTGCCCTGGATGTGCTCACTAAGTTGTGCCAGGAAATCTGGAGGACAGTCAGCTAGCTGGCCAACTGACTGGAAGAGATGGATATTTATTCCCATTCTAAAGAAAGGTGACCCAACAGAGTGTGAAAATCATCGAACAATATCATTGATATCACATGCAAGCAAGTTTCCGCTGAAAATTATCCAAAAACATTTGGAGCACTATGTCAACAGAGAGCTGCCAGATGTGCAGCCTGGTTTTAGAAGAGGTTGTGGAACTAGTGATATTATAGCTATTGTAAGATGGATCTTGGCAGAAAGCAGAGAATACCAGAAGAATATCTATCTGTGCTTCATTGACTATGCAAAGGCTTTTGATTGTGTAGATAACAACAAGCTATGGCTGACTCTGAGAAGAATGGGAATCCCAGAAAATTTGATTGTGCTAATGTGAAACCTATACTTGGACCAAGAGGCAGTCATCAGAACAGAGCAGGGAGAGACTGGATGGTTCAAAATTAAGAAAGAGGTCTGTCAGGAATGTATTTTGCCTCCACACCTTTTCAATCTGCATGCAGAACAGATCATCCGAGATTCTGGGCTATACGAAGAGGAATGTGGCATCAGGATTGGTGGAAGACTCATCAATAACTTGTGTTATGCAGATGACACAACCCTGCTTGCTGAAACTGAGGAGGACCTGAAGCACTTTCTGCAGAGGGTCAGGGACTATAGTGTTCAATATGGGTTGAAGGTCAATATCAAGAAAACAAAGATTCTCACCCCTGTGCCAATTGGCAGCGTCTGTATGGGTGGTGAAGAGATTGAGATAGTTAACAGTTTTCATTTACTTAGTTCCACAGTCAACACTCTTGGTAACAGCAGCCAGGAAATCAGGAGATGAATTGCATTGGGAAAGTCAGCTGTGAGGGACCTCTCAAGATTACTGAAGTGCATCGATGTCAGGCTGAAGAGTAAGGTGTGCCTGATCCAGGCTATAGTCTTTGAAATTATGTGCTATGCTTCGGAGAGTTGGACCGTGAATAGGGATGATAGAAAGAGAATTGATATCTTTGAGTTGTAGTGCTGGAGAAGAGTGCTGAATATACCATGGACTGCTAGGAGAACAAACAGGTTTGTCCTGGAGAGTGTGAAGCCAGAATGTTCCCTGCAGTCAAGGATTCTGAAGTTTCGCCTGACATACTTTGGGCATGTTGCAAGGAGGGACTTGGAGAGGGACATCACGTTTGGGAGAGTGGAAGGACGGCGCAGGAGAGGAAGACTCTCAATGAGATGGATTGATTCTGTGAGTGGAGTGGTGGGAATGAATGTGTTTGAGACAGCGAGTTTGACACAGGATAGAACGGCGTTTAAGGCTCTTGTACGTAGGGTCGCTATGAGTCGCAAATAACTTGATGGCATATAACAAAAACAACAAAGTACTTGAAGGTCTCTGTTCTGCACTGAAGCCATGTATGAATCTCACCTTAATGTAGACACCTGGCACCAATGCTATAGGCCTCCTTTGTGCTCAGAGAGTTACAAGAATTCTTTCCTCTGCTTGAAGTTCTCTTGTCCTATTTGGCCCCCGGGATGACCCCACAGCCACGGAGGGGTCATATAACTCCAGGGATGCCTCAGTCCCGTCTCCCCACAAGAAATTGAGAGAGCTCACTCTAGGCACATATCCTCACTTTTCTCCTTTTCTCCTGCAGTTTTGTGTTCTCCTTTGTCTCTCACGTAAACGAATTTTTAAAATACAATTAGCCTCCCTTGACATAGGCAATGTCATGTTTTAAATAAACACATCAATTTTTTCCTACCTTGTTCTTTACATAATTACTATTGATCATTGGCTTTATAATTTACATTGTGCTTTATACAGCATGTTGTTGTTGTTGTTATGTGC
>NW_006400217.1:771720-775476 GCF_000299155.1 Elephantulus edwardii | reverse complement strand
TTTTAATACTTCCGGGATCATTTAACGTTCAAAAGGCAGCACGGGGTGACAAAGCAAAATATTACAATGAAATGTGCAAGGAGTTGGAGTCGGAAAATCAAAAGGGCCGAACTCGCTCAGCATATCTTAAGCTCAAGAACTTATACAGCATATCTTGTTTTATATAATTACTATTTCCCCTCCTTCTTTCATTCCCCCTTTTTTACCGTCCACTTTTCCTTCTGAACAATTATGAACGTCCCATACCTGTTTGCTAATTGCAATGGCCATATTGTCCTTTGATAAATTCTTCCAAGGTTATTCTTCCCTTGTCTAGATCCTTTACAGCATTTATTGTCTGTGCATTATATTTCTACTCTCCTAATCCCCCAAGCTCCCTAGTTACCCTTTCCTTTTCACAGTAATAGACTTTTGCAATATTTGTCCTTTTGTGATTTAATTCTTTCACTTAGCATAATGTTTTCTAGCCTCACTCACTTTTCATAATATTTTATGGTTTGGCTGTTCCTTTGAACTACATAATATTTGATTGTGTGAATGTATTACAATTTCTCTATCAATTTATTTGTTGATTGGTAATGTTTCCATTTTCTCAGTATAATGAATAATTCTTGAGTGAACATAGGTGTACATATTTCTACTTGGGCTTCAGCTCTAATTTCCCTGGGGCATAGTCTTAGTAGTGGAATAGCTGAGTCATATGGGATTTCTACATTTACCTTTTGAAAAATGTCAATGTACCTTCTACTATCATTGTACCATTTTACAGTCCCACCAACAATAATGAGAGTTGTAATCTCTCCACATACTCACCAGCATTTTCTTTTTGTCATGCTGTTGAACTTGCTATTGTTGCTTGGATGATATGACATCTCATTGGTGTTTTGATTTGCACCTTTCTGATTGTTAGTGATTTTTTACAACTCCATATTTGTTTGCTATAGGAACAAATTTAGAAGCCCTATTATATGGTACAAAAAAGCTTGCAAAATGCAAAACATAAGGAGGATAAAATTAAAAAATATGATCTTCTAAAAATAAAATCGTTGTATGCACCAAAATTATTTTTCCAACTGAGTGAAAAGAAAGATCATAGACTGGGGTAAAAGTATTTGTCAGTTTCAACTAAGAGACTCATAATTAAAATATACAGAGTACTACAGTGCCTCCACCAGAAAAAGCCTGAGAATCTAATTATAAAATGGGCAAAAGATGTGGAAAAACATGTAGTAGCAATTACTTGTTCATGTAAATTATACCTCCATTTTTTTTCTTCCTCTTCATCTACTCTCCTTCTTTCTTCTCCACATTCTCTCCATAATCTTGCTTTCTCTCTCAGACATACATGGTTACACAAGCACTTCCTCCCTGTCTCACACACACGTATGTGCAGGTGTGCATGCACACACTCACACACACACACACACACACACACACACACACACATGCCATTAATATAGCTTACTCTTGTGGTTTTATTGCCTATCTCCTTCTCTCTTTGTGTTTACTATTGTTTAACTTCACATGAGAAAATATACAAATAGAGACACCACTGGAGAGAATAGATACTTCTACCAAAGGAGTTTTCCAGCCCAAGTAACCTGCCAATTCAGGACTCTCATACAGGAAGTACTCTCATACCCCTGAGGCATCCAAAGGAACCTGTAAAGTTAGCATTCATAGGAACTCCATAGGAAGTTATCAAAGGGAACTTGTGCTCACATTTTCAATGGGCAACTAAATCATATCCTCACTCCTTCTTTGCACTTGGTAACAAAAATCCTTGTTTATGAATGATCAAACTGACCACAAGTGAGTGACTCTCCTTCATTCTAAGTGGAAACTGGACATTCTCAAGTTTCACCATCACATAATATAACACGAGAAACAGAAGTCAAGTAGAAAGGAAGAGGTGACAAAAGCTCATTGGTGGAAGCTTTTGCAAGCCATTGCCCTTTCCTCCAAAAGAAAAATGGGAGCAAGGATTGGAGATGTGTCACAGAGCCCACTAAACATCCTCACATTGTTTCTTCATCACAATGAACTCGCCATTCCAGGGAAGTGCTTCTACCAAAAAGCTGCAAATTACTTTCTGAAAAGAGATAATGACAACAATAACAAAATTAATGTAGCAAGATAAAAGAAAACAGGTGTCTTGTTGCTTAGTTTCAGTTTAACAATGTGCTGGAAGGTGTTTTGTCAGGAATCCCTCAGGAATATACTAATCTGTATGTATCAGTCCTTCAGAGCCTTCATCAATATGATATGTAATTGTTCGTTTACTGATATAGATTTACAAAAACATTAGTTTTTTCATCAATCTATATAAAAATGAAAATATTTTTGTGGGAGACTAACTGTAAACTTTATTTTCAATTATCTTTGATATCTTTATAATATAAAAAAAACAATTGTTTGGTAGAAATAGGCAGTTGTCAGATATATGGTATTATATAACTTACTAATCTTTTTTGATCTGATACCAATTACACAAGAGCAAGGGCAAGTTAGAGGATTCTATGGTCCAAACATAGAAGGGCAAATTCCTTTCCCTTTCAAAGTTCCATTAAAATGACAAATGAAATAGTTTATGTGTGAGAGATAGGGAAACAGATTGTAAAAACTCCAAACCAGACAGACAGACACATAGAAGTACTGAGACAAAAGAGAAAGAACATCTCAAATAAACTAGAATCATTAAGGAATTTCCAAGACCACATATGTATGAATGTATGTATATCTAAGTGTCTGTACCTGTATTAATCTGTAAATATGGCTGTGTGTACATGTAATCATGTAAATACGTACATACATTTACATGTGTGTTGTGCATGTGTATCTGTGTCACGGGTGTATGTTTGTGTGCTCATATCCTTCAAATGATTCTTACGTCAAGGAGGCTTCTCCCTTGGTCATTCAGGTACTTTGTGGAATAAACCTCTGTCAGGCTCAAGGCCTGCAAGGGAAGAGAATACAAATATAGAACATTGTTGTACCTTGGGTAATTTTATACTCATAACAACCTAATATCTACTAAGACTCCCATAAAGTCAAGAAAGTAGCAATTCACAAGAGCCATTATGAAAAACAAGAACCCTTGTCCTAAAAAAAAAATAAAAAGGCCCAATGAATATCCCAGATAGAGAGAATCAGAAGAAATATGTTGATGTTATTTGATTAGCTACAGAAAAAATGCAAATTTGGGAAGAAACAATGAAAGTAAATAAGAGAGCAAATACTTCAGAGACAACAATCCAGAAGAAATAGACGGATGAGGAGACACTTGAACAGATACACAAAAGATGGAAGAAAAAACATTATAGAATAGACAAAGTTGTTGTTGTTATGTGCCTCTGTCCTGTGCCAATCGCACTGTCTGAAATTCCCATCCCAATTACCCCAGTCACTGAATCAATCCACCCCATAGAGTGCATTCCCCTCCTGTGCTGTCCCTCCACCCTGCCAAGCATGATGTCCCTCTCCAAGGACCTCTCCTTCCTTACAACGTGTCCAAAATATGTTAGACATAGCCTTAGAATCCTTGCCTCCAAGGAGCTGCCCGGTTTAACCCTCTCAAGGATGAATCTGTTTGTTTTCCTAGCAGTCCATGGTACCCTCCATACTCTTCTCCAGCACCACAGCTCAAAGACATTAATTCTCCTTCTATCCTATTTAGTCATTGTCCAACTCTCTGATGCATAACAAGTGATAGCAAAGAACATGGCCTGTATCAGACACACCTTAGTCTCCAGAGGG
>NW_006400217.1:764550-770555 GCF_000299155.1 Elephantulus edwardii | reverse complement strand
ACCCTGAAAATTGCACTGGAGTACACAGAAGCCAAAGCAGAAGGAAGAATTCAAGATACTAATGAGTTGAATAGAGCTCTGGTGGCCTAGTGGCAAGAAGCTGCACTGCAATCCCAGAGGTATGCAGTTCGAATCCACCAGATGCTCTGCTGGAGAAGAAGAGGCAATCTCTTCCTGTACCAGTCAGATCAGATTTGATGGTACACACACAAACAAATAAACAAACACAAAACTTTAAAAAAGAATTGAATAAATGATTTCAAAAGTCAGTGCAAGAAGACAAAGTAAAATATTACAATGAAATGAACAAGGACCTGGAGTCAGAAAATTAAAAGGGCTGAACTCGTTCAGCATTTCTTAAGTTTAAGGAACTGAAGAATAATCAAGGATGCTTTAGACAGAATATTAAATGATCCAGGAAGTATTAAAAGAAGATGGAGAGAATTTACTGAGTCACTGTAGCAAAAGTAATTGGCAGACACAGAAGAATTTAATGAAACAAAATATGAGCAAGAGCCTATGGTGATGAAGGAAGAAGTTCAGGCCGCTTTGAAGGAAATAGCAAAAAATAAGCCCCCAGGAATAGATGGCATACAAATTGACATATTTCAGCTAGCAGATGCTGCCCTGGATGTGCTCACCAAGTTGTGCCAAGAAATCTGGAGAACAACCACTTGGCCAACTGACAGGAAGTGATCTATATTTGTTCCCATTTCAAGAAGAGTGACCCAACAGAGTGCGGAAACTACAGAACAATATCATTGATTTCACATGCAAGCAAGATTCTACTGAAGATTATCCAAAACAACTGGAAACAGCATATCAGCAGAGAACTGCCAGAAGTCCAGGCTGGGTTTAGAAGGGGTCATGGTACTAGGGATATTGTAGCTAATGTTAGATGGATCTTAGCTGAAAGCAGGGAATACCAGAGGAATGTATTTCATTGACTGTGTTTCATTGCCTATGCAATAGACAAAGAGGTACAAAGATATTTAAAAATAATCACAAGACAGAGATAGTACAGCCAACACAGCACTGAAAATAACAGAAAAGGTTGAAAATGCAATCCAGAATATTAAGAATGAAACGGCAAAAGTGTTCAACATGCTGGTAGTACAAAAAAGTAGAACTGAAGAGATGGAACAGAGAGTCAGTGAGCTGGAAGACCAGAGCCTCACTAGAAACATACTTGAAGAAAAATCAGAGATGTGACATAAAATGAATAAAACATTAGAATTTTGTGGAATGACATCAAACAGAATAACATAAGTATTATTGGAATTTCAGAACATGGGATTGACAGGGAAATCACTGAGAAGATTGTGGAAGAAGTAATATAAGAAAACTTCTCAGGTATTTTGAAGAATAGGGAAATCCACATTCAAGCAGCACAGACTAGACCCAAAAAAGAAATACACCAAGATATATCATAGTCAAATTCTCCAATTTAAAAATTAAGAATAGAATTCTAAAAACTATACTAGAAAAACAAAGAGTTACCTAAAAAGGGGAAAACAATTAAATTAAGTTCTGATTTCTCAACAGAAATCATGAGGGCTAAAAGGCAATGGGATGCCGTATAAAGAAAATTGAAAGATAGCAATGGCCAGCCGAAGATCCTATACCCAGCAAAGTGCTCTATCAAATATGAAGGAAAAAGTCTATTCTATGCAGAATAGAAGGACCTTAAGGAATTAGTAAAAACAAGATCAAAACTACAAGAAATTTTAAGTGAAATCCTAAAACAGAGAGGCCAAAGGAAAGCAAATGGAGCATAGTATCCAGAAACAAGAGAAAAAGAAAACACAGCAAAATGGCAAAAGTAAATCTTGTCCTGACCAATAATCACATTTAATGTGAATGGACTAAATGCACCAGTTAAGAGAAAAAGAGTAGCAGAATGAATAAAAATATAGAGCTATCAATATGTTGCCTACAAGAGACACATCTAGAAAGGGAAGAGAAAGACAGACTCAGAATCAAAGGCTGGAAAAACATATACCAAGCAAATGGCAACTTCAAAAAAGCAGAAGTTCCAATACTAATCTCTGAGAAAATAGATTTCAGGATGGAAATTACCATCGACCATAAGAAAGAGCATTGCATACTAATTAAAGGCACAATAGATCAAGAAGACATAACCTTGGTCAACATTTATACACTAAATGATAGACCTGCAAAATACATAAAACAATAGTTAACTGAATTAAAGAGAGAAATAGCACCACAACACTGGTAGAAGATTTCAACACACCACTATCACCAAAAGATAGGTCAACTCAAAAGAAACACAACAAAGATGCAGAAGATCTAAACTATACAATTAGCCATCTCAAACCTGTGGATGTGTTCAGAGTATTGCACTCATCTAAAATTTATTTCACTTTCTTCTTAACTGCACATGGTACATTCTCCAGAATCGATCATATATTAGGACACAACAAAGCAAGCCTCCAAAAATTAAAAAATACTGAAATAATACAAAGTATTTTCTCAGATCACAATGCCATAAAACTAGAAATTAACCACAGATGAATAAAGCTTACAAAACTACGCATGTAGTTGCTAGTCCATGATTGGCTTATAAAAGAAACAAAGAATGAAATAAAAAGAGTTCCTTGAAACAAATGATAGTGAAAATACAACTTACCAAAACCTCTGGAACACAGCTAAGGCAGTTCTCAGGGGGGAGTTCATAACAATTATCTAGCTCAACACCTTCAGCAAATAGAAAAAGTTCAACAATCTAATCCTACAACCTCTAAAAGAAAAGAAATTATACGGACAAGAGCTGAAATCAATGAGATAGAAAACAGAAAAAGAGTTGAAATCATCAATAAAAGCTGGTTTTTTTTAAAAGCTCAAAAAAATTGACAAACCACTGGCAAATTTAACAAAAGAAAAGACACATAACTGGATTAAGGAATTACAGAAGTGACATCACATCAGAAGCAGAGGAAATTAAATTGATAATATCAGAATACTACAAAAAGCTATTCTCTGATAAATTTAAAAACCTATAGGAAATAGACAAATTCTTTGAAATGCATCCCCTGCCTAGTTTGACAAGAACAGATATAGATCACTTGAACAGACCAATCACAAGAGAAGAAATTTTAAGGGTCATAAAAAGATTTCCTCATAAGAAAAGTCCTGGACCAGATGCCTTCACAACTGAATTCTACCAAACATTCAGAGAGGATTTAGCATCCATTTTACTTAAATTATTTTTTAAAAAATTGAAAAAGAAGGAACACTTTCAGAGTTATTCTACGAAGCAAGCATAACCCTAATACCAAAATCAGGCAAAGATATTACCAAGAAAGAAAACTACATACAGCCCAATATCTCTCATGAATATAGATGTAAAAATCCTTAACAAAATCCTATCCAATAGAATTGAAAATCACATTTAAAAAAAATATAATTCCTTTCCAAACATCTGCACATTTGAACCTGGCATGAAATGGCTACTTGCTTAATTAAAATGGCTGCAGTAGGGCTCACTTTTTTTTTTTAATTTAGGTTGTTTATTTTTCATTTCAATGAACATCCACAAAGATTTTGGGATTCCATTCATTCATTGTTGCACCCTTCTCCCCGCACAAACAAGTTTAACCGTTCCTTGAACCCCAAGGCCAAGCAGAGATGTGCAGAATGGTATGGCCCTCCCTAAAGACTCTGTTCTGATGGCCTTTCTTGCTAATTGGAAGCAATCTTGCAGGTGGCGGGGATATCAAAACAAGCATATTGTTGGCCTTGAGGCTGAGCTGTTTTTCTGTTCTCTGCAAAAGAATATAACTCAAAATTTTTGAAATAAACTTTGTTACTATCAAAAAAAAATATAATTCACCATGACCAAGTGGGATTCATAACAGGTATGCAAGGATGGTTCAACATAAGAAAAACAATCTATGTAATTCACTATATTTACAAAGTAATTAACAAGAAACATATGATCTTAGGAATTGACAAGGATGCCCACTGTCACCAACTCTTTTCAATATTGTACTGAAAATGCTTGCCAAGACAATACAAGAGAAGAAAATAAAAGGCATCCAGATCAGCAAAGAGATGGTTAAACTGTCCTAAATGCCGTTCTATCCTGTGCCAACCTTGCTGTCTCAAACACATTCATTCCCACCACTCCACTCATAATGAAGCAATTTTAATCTAATATAATGTGCATGTACTTTGTTAATTGGAGCTCTGGTAGCCTAGTGGTAAGAAGCTACAGTGCAGCCCTGAAGGCACCCAGTTCGAATCCATGAAAGGAGGATGGGCAATCTCCTCTCGTGCAATTAATTGTTTCTGAAAACCTGCCAGGGACTCAACTATCAGTCACTTCTGACTTGATGGTACACAACAACAATTCTGTTAATTATAGCTTGCAATTTATAGATCACTTCTCCAAGTATAGTCCTCAAGCCAGCAGCGACTAGAAGACACAGTCAAAAGTTTCAAATTCTTGGACCTAATTCAGATCTACTAAACCAGAAACTCTGTGAAACTCAGCCCTATGGGGTTTGTCAAAACCTTCAAGTGATTCTCTAATACCTTTGTAATTTGGAGGGCAACCAGTCAAAAGAAAGGACAAATGATTATCGAAAGTTCCTCGATGTACAGACCTGTAGAAGCCTGGTCCCTCTTCTATCTTGGACTAAGAAACTGTAGAATTGAATAAGCTGGGCTTCTCCCTCTCTTTCTGTGACCAGGAGATACAAGCTTGAAACTAAACGTGCCTGGGCCTAGTCAACTCTTAGAAAGATTCTTTGGGCTATGTCCTTATTTGGAAACCCTGGCTGAGCCCAGGAAGATTCACATGATACCCCAAAGCACGGGGAATTGTGGGTACAGTCACTGCTAAGCTTTCAGAACTGGGGATAGGGATTAGCACAAGTAGAGTTTGTAAGTTTTTATGAACTGATGAGTGTGAAAACACTTCGTTTTGTGCTTTCCCAGTGATGAACAACCACAGGGCTAATATGCCCAAGTTCAGGTCCAAAAGGAAAGGTGCTCGGTGCACCAGTCAGAGCAAAGCCTTCTGTAGAAAAGACCAGCACTAATAGGATGTTTGACAGAGACCTGACTGTATCCTATCCCTAGGACAAAGAGTGGGAGAAGGATTGGAACTTTCAACCACCTTGCTTGTCCTCACCTTGTCTGCCTTAAAAGTCTTAAAATTGACTTTCCAAAAGATCTGAGGATGTCAAGTTTCTTTTTCTGGGAACAGTAAAACTTCTGAAACATATTAGCTTATCACCTACCTTTCCTGGCTTGTAATTTTCTTGTGGGATACAGTTTTCATTGTTATTTAAAGGTTTTTTGCAGGTGCTGAGAGCAAGTTCCACGTCAATAAAGTATTCCATGCTATCTGTGACCTGTTAATTAGAAATCATGCTATTTTATTCACAAAAAGGTTTTATTTGCTTTTTAAAGTCTTAACAAAGATGAAAACGATCCCTTCTTCTCTAGCTTATTTCCATTGTTTTTCCCTCCCTTTAACCTCATTACTTTTATTCTTTCTCTCTTTGCCTTTTCCCACCCCCCTCTCTAGGGAAATATAATGATACAGTCCTTATGAAGCTGCACTGCTAACCAAAGGCCTGACTCTCCTCTTCTGTAGGCCTCAGAGGCCCACTGGAGAGCCAACTGACTTAACAGCAATGAGTTGTGAACTCACATTAGATAGCAACATAGATATCTCTTTTACCTGTATTACACTATGAAAAGGTTTAAATGTTGCCAGTGATTGAGAAATATTCCTGACATTCAATTTCTCTCTCAAATTTAGTAAATATAAACACTATACATTTAATTTTCTATGTGTGGATAACATTAATACATCTCAAGTCCTTAGAACAATGGCTAAGTGTATATATTCAGTGCCGTGTGTGTACTCCTTTTATTACTATTATCCCAATGTATCTATTCTGAAGCATTCATATATTTAGGACATTTGTATATCAGTTTGTTTTCTTTATATTTTTTATTATTATTAATTT
>NW_006400217.1:759978-764446 GCF_000299155.1 Elephantulus edwardii | reverse complement strand
ACAGTCCCTTCCCCTAAGTCCAATCCAATATGCAGCCTTCGATCTAGGCTCCCGTCATGACAATAATACCCAATCATATATCTCTTTTAAACAGTTTTCTCCCTCATTTGTTTCAATGCAGTATAAATTATTTATCCCATCTTTCTCATTCTCCACCCCCCCAACCTCAATGTCAGTCCCATTTTACAGCAGTGGCACTATGCAGTTTAAGTCCTTTTGTGACTGAGATATTTCGCTGAGCATAATGTCCTCCACACACCTATGTTTATCACGGCTTTGTTCACAATAGCAAAGAGTTTGGAAACAACCTAAGTGCCCATCAACAAACGAATGGGTAGAGAAACTATGGTATATTCACACAATGGAATACTATGCTGCAATGAAAAACAAGGAACTCATGCAATATTATTCAAAATGTATGTCAATTTTTTCTCTCACATTTCCATTATTTCCATCTGTCTTCACTGTGGCACTATGCTTCAATGTCTTTCTATTTGTAGAGAGCACCTTTACCTGCAGCTGGGCTTGCACTATCTTGATCACCTGGAAGATGTACTTGTTATCACTTGCTTTGTTGTATTCTTGCATGGCAAACCACAAACACTGTTTCACATTGGCATTTGAGGAATTGATTGGCATTAATTTCCTCAGCACCTTCACTTGATTCTTTGCTGGATCTGTGGCAGCCTCCAAGGCTACCAGAATAATCAGTAGGAGGAGGGAGGACCATCTAGGTCTGGTCATAATATCGTATGCAGTTGTGTCCTTTTCTTGTCTTTTCAAGGTGGCTGCTGCTGCCTCTCTTGGTTCAAAGATATCACCAAGAAGGAGCCTATCTCACTGTTAGGCAAGGTGGATTTAGGGCCGAGTCACCAGGATCAAACTTAGGGCTGCCCCTTCTCTAAAGGCCACCCACAAGAAGTCAGGTAAGGCGTCTTTGTTATGGTTCTTCTAAATCCAGATGTGATCTGAATTTCTATAAAAACTTCTCCACTGGACTCAGATGTCTAAATTGAATCCTGTGTGTGTCATTACCCACTCTTTTTTTGTCATAACCTCAGTCATAAAAGGAGTATGGAAATTGATGCTGTGGTAGTCTGACTCCAAAACCCTATACTCCCTCAGGCTTCCTGACTCTGAACCTTACATTCACTTCCCAGCCTGCTCTGCCACCTTGACACCCTTCTTCTTTACTGTGTACTGTGATCCAGTGATACAGTCCACTGCTTTTCCTATCTGATACTTTCAGTTCATGTCTGTGTCTTATTCACAGCCTTAACTCAGCCCCTTCTACTGTGTCTTTTGATTACACTTCCTGCTATAAAGTCACACAGTCTCTTTGTGATGTAATCCCCACACCTTTGACTCTCCTCCAGTGAGGGCACTACTCACGTGCAAATCTGGCCTTGGGGTCCAGATACCATACCTAATGCCTCCTGCTTCTTAAGTGTCTGCCTTAGGAGCTCTCAGCATTTGGACTCTTCACACAGTTCCACTAGACACAGGTCACCTGGTGACCTGGACTTGGCTTTTGAGGAAGAAAGAATATCCTCCGTGGTTTCAGAAATTCCTATTCTCTTAAAAAATCCAGACTTCTTGTGCAGCAAGTTCTGGGTGGGGCAGAGAAGGATCATTTCAAAGGTTTGATAGGCTCTTGAGCACAAGAAAAGTTATATGCAGGAAATAATATTAGGGCTTAAATCTATACCTCATGAACAATAGTTGCACATTTATTATTGATGTCAGGTACCATCAAGTTACTATAACACATAGAGACCATATGAACAACAGATTGAACCTTGCCATATCCTGTGTCATTTTCACAATCTCTGCTGATGCTCAAGCCCCTTATTAAAGTCATTGTGTCAATCTTATCTCCTGAAGATCTTCCTTTTGTTCATTGACCTTATTCTTTTCCCAGGATGACCTCTTTTCAAAGGACTGACCCCTCCTGCAGTATGTCCAAATAATGGTTTATAATCAGAAAAGGTATGCATCAGGGTTGTATCTCTTCTCCACACCAATTCAATATGCTAAGCAGATTATTCAAGAAACTGGACTATATGAAGAGTGACATCACACATAAGCAACCTACATTTAGCAGATAGCACAACAATTCTGAAGAAATTGAGGAAAATGTACGATATTTAGAGTGCAAATATACCATATTGTATTTAAACTAACTACCTGTTGATGGATATCTACCATATGACACATCTTATCGTCTGTGTTTTCTCATCATTTGCTTGGTGAGGGAAGGATGGCACTGTGAGGTACAGAAAGTAATTTACATTTTGATCTGAGTTTCTGAGAACCTGAAGGACAGAGGCTCAACTGGAGGCCCAATATTGACTAAGACTCAAGAGGCGTATTATGACCACATGATGAGACATCTGCTCAGGAGGGTAATTGATCCTCTTTGGAACATGGAAGCTCTACTGGAATCCCTCCCAAACTTCATCTTGGATGTCTTTTTACTTATTTTTGCAGGATTGAGGAATTGTTGGGGGTTTTGCATAGTAAAGCTGTTATTGCGTTATTGCAAGTATGATGTCTCTTGTGAGTGTTGTGAGCCATCTTGGAGAATTATCAAACCCAAAAGAGCAGAAAGAGCCAGTCAGTCTGAAGTGAAGAAGTCATATGTACTCTCATGCTGAAGCCAGTGCCTAGTAAGCCAGCCCTAAGAGGTAGGAGATGAAAGAGAGGAGTGTTCTATGGAAGAGTTGGGATCTGAACTGAACAGAGAAAGGAAGTTGAGAATGTTAAATGAAGCAGATGAATGGAACGAGATTTCTACTATATAATTTTGCATTAAGAATAGTTATTGTTATTGTTGAGTATCATCAAGTCAGAACTGATCCTTAGCTGACCCTTGTGTGGGTTTTCAGAGGCAATTAATCACCCAGGAGGAGATTGGTCATCCTTCTCCTGCGGAGAAGCTGGTGGATTCAAACCACTTGCATTTGAGATTGCAGTGCAGGTTCTTACCACTAGGGAACCATATGAAATTCACACCATGATCAGGGTTAGCTAGAAAGAATCCTAATTGTGCACCCATATTAAGGATATTCGTGTTAGATGTGCCATCAAGTCAACTAATTGCAAATCATAGCAACTCTATGAACAACAGATCTTGTCCCTATCCTGCACCATCCTCATGATTTCCTCCATGCTCAAGATCTTTATGGTAGTCACTGTTTCAATTTATCTTGTTGAAAACCTTCTTTCATTCACTGAAGCCTTAACTTCATCAACATGTGTCACTATCCTTGTCTCTAAGGAGCACACTGTTTGTACTTCCTTCAAAACAGATTTGTTTGTTTTTTGACAGTCCATGGGATATTCAATACTCATCACCAACACTACATTTCAAAGGCATAAATTCTTCTTCAATGAAATAGGTGATCCAAAATCAATATAAGAATGGGGGAGGGGGAACCAGCCAAAACTAGACATGTGTGACCAAAAGTAGTTTATTAGTCACATCTACTTATAGTCCAAGGAGTCACTTCATGCAAGAACACATAGGGTTTGAACTTGGGAACAAAGTAAATAATCAGAGACTATGGGATCAGCTTTGTAGAGACAAGAAGATAAACTTTTTCCTGGTTCCCATGGATGTTTGTGACTAACTTGTTTAATAGGTCTACAGGCTGGAAGAGATCTGACATTTGTTATTTAGGGATAAGCAGGCATTCTTCCTTGTTCTCATGACAAGGAGGATTTTTTTGGTTAGGAGGTTTTATCTGCAAGAGCAGAGGAGGAGGGAAACTTGAAGCTCCCCTGATTTACCAGATGTCACAGTAGCATTTACTATTGAATCAGCTGCTCCATATGGAATTGTAATCTGGATTAAAGCTCCACTCTAGGTGAGTTCAAGAAAGGAGGGAGTGATGAATACTAGAGTATAAAGCTTCAGGCACTCTCGAATTCTTAGTATTCACTTATTTTGCTACCAGTGTACCAAGCTGTACCAAGCAATGTTTATGAAGAAAGATTCACCTTTAAACCTTAATGAATTAAACTTGGATGACCTAAATTTTAATACAGCTATATTAGTTTTGTAATAGGGACTTCAGGCAGACTAGTGCCTGACCACAAGCATGCAACTCAATTCCACCAGGAATTCTGCAGGTAAAAAAATGGCCAATCTCATCCCTTGAAATGTACAGCCTCTAAAAACTTGCAGGAGGTTTAGCTATAAGTCAGTTCAGACTCAATGGTAATGAGCGAATGAGTGAGGGAGGGAGGGAATGAGTAGTAATTTTCTATATTATTGTTGTGACATACTACCACACACTTAATGATTCAACAAAAGACAAATTTGTTAACTTGTTGTATTTTTAGGTGTCACCAAATGCACAGTGATTCTGCTGGGAATATACCCTAAAGAGACCATAACTGACATCCAAGCAGATATATGCACACCCATGTTTATTGCGACTTTGTTCACAATAGCAAGGAGTTG
>NW_006400217.1:754331-759878 GCF_000299155.1 Elephantulus edwardii | reverse complement strand
ATCAACAAACGAATTGATAGAGAAGCTGTGGTATATTCATACAATGGAATACTACGCTGCATTGTAAAACAAGGAACTCATAAAATATTATTCAAAATGGGTGACCCTGGAGGACATTATGCTGAGTGAAATATCTCAGTCACAAAAGGACAAATACTGCATGGTGCCACTGTTGTAGAATGAGGCTGACATCAGGATGAGGGTAAGACTGAGAAAAACTGGATAAATTATGTTCACTGCATTGAAGCTGATGAGGGAGAGAATAGTATAAAAGTAATATATTTTAGGGCATTATGATTATCATAAGAGTCCGGAATGAGGGTTTCAGAGTGGAGTATACTCGGAGTGGGGGTGGGGGTGTGTGGGGGGATTGTATACTAATGAAAGAGTTTTTCTTTTGCCTTTCAAGGAGAAGAGCGAACTTGGGGTGGGGGGCGGGGAGAAAAGTGCAACAATGAATGAATGGAAAAGATGTTCATTGAAATTAATAACAAAAAAGGAAAAATGCACAGTGACTCATAGTGACACTATTAACAATAAGTATGAACCTTGCTCTGTGCTGCACCATCTTCCTGATGAAGACCTTTGTGGAAGCTACCTTGTTGAGAGTATTCCTTTCTTTCTCCAACTCTCCACATTTTCCAGTGTATCTCCAAGGACTAGTTTTTCCTCCTGAGAATATATTCAAAGCAAATGAGATGAAGTTACACTCCCTTCAAGTTGTTGCTTTTTTGTGCCATCGAGTCGCTTGTGACTCATAGTGACCCTATGTACAACAGATCTGAATCCTGCTCTATCCTGAGCCAACCTTATTGTCTCTGACACACCAACTCCATTACCTCAGTCACTGAGTCAATCCATCTCACTGAGGGTCTTCCTCTCTTGCACTGTCCCTGCACCCTCCCAAGCATGACATCCCTCTCCAAGGACTAGTGCCTCTTTGTATCATGCCTCAGAATCCTTCCTACAAGATGGATTTTTTTTCTTTTGCCAGTCCATGAGACATTCAATGTTCTTTGACAACACCACAGTTCAAAGGTATCACTTCTTCTTCTGTTTTCCTTATGTTTTGTCCAAATATCAAATACACCGGAAACAAGTGAAAATTCCATGGCTTGGATGAGGTTCGCCTTAGTCTTTAAACTAACATCCTCATACTTTAGAACTTTGAAGGAGTTCTTGACAATAGATTTCCCCAGTGCAACACACCTTTTGATTTCTTTTTTCTAGAGTGTAGGAAGGGGTTCTTTTTTTAAAAAAAATTATTTTGATTAAAGTGTACAGAAAACTTGGATTTTCATCCATTCATCGTTGGACTATTTCCTCCCTACACCCCTAGTTTGCATTTTTTAAAAAAATATTCATTGTTGCATAATTCTTTCCCTCCCTGAGTCCACTTTGCCGTTTACTATTTTTTTCTAGACTGTTTTCATGCAGATAATACCTAACAATATATTACTTTTAGACAGTTCTTTCTTTCATCTGTTACAGTGCAGTGTTCATTACTTATCCCTTTTCTTAATTACCTCCCAACCTCCATGTCCGTCTTGTTTTAAAATAATGGTGTTACACACTATTGGTCCTTCTGTGATTCAGATACTTCACTCAGCATAATATTCTCCAGGGTCACCCATGTTGTGTAATATTTTATGAATTCTTTGTTTTTTAGTGCTATATAGTATTCCATTGTGGCAATATACTATATAGTTTTTCTATCCATTCATTTGTTGATGGGCACATGGGTTGCTTCCATTTTTTTCACATGAGTAAGCATACATCGATTTGGGTGACAGCTCTGGTTTCATTACAGTGTTTTCCTAATAATGGAATTGCTGGGTCAAATGGTGTTTCTATTTCTAACTTTCTAAGAAAGCACCCTACTGCCTTTTATACTTCCACCAACAGTGAATAAGGGTTCCAGTTTCTCCACAACTTCACCCTCATTTGTTGTTTGCTGTACTGTTGAATTTTGCTATTTTTTACTGGAATGAGATG
Organism: Elephantulus edwardii; assembly: GCF_000299155.1. Taxonomy (NCBI): domain Eukaryota; kingdom Metazoa; phylum Chordata; class Mammalia; order Macroscelidea; family Macroscelididae; genus Elephantulus; species Elephantulus edwardii. The sequence goes on along the minus strand of NW_006400217.1, from coordinate 757,883 downwards.
ATATCTCACAACTGTTTTTATTTGCATCTCTCTTAGAGCTAGAAATTTTGAACATTTCTTCATGTGTTTGTTGTTCTCTGAATGTCTTCTTTGGTAAAGTGTCTGTTTATATTCTGTGCCCAGTTTGCAATTGGGTTATTTACATTTATTTTGTTCTGGTGCTCAAGTATTCTATAAATCCTAGATATAAGTCCCTTATCAGACATGTCATTACCAAATATTTTTTTCCCAATCTGTGGCTTATCTTTCTACCTTGTTGAAGTTTTTGGATGTGCATAGAGATTTCATTCTGAGAAGGTCCCATTCATCTATTTTATCCTCTCTTGGTTGTAGGTTTTTCAGTGTGCTTGGAAGACCGTTCATATTGTGGATTAGGGCTTCTAGAGTTCTTCCAAGCTTCTCTCTAATGAAGTTTATAGTCCTTGGCTTCAGTTCTAGGTCTTTGATCCAGTTTTATTTGGGTTTTGTGTATAGTGTGAGGTGTGGATCTTGCTTGGGTTTTCTGCAGATAGTTTTCTGACAACATTTATTAAAAAGCCTGGCATTTCCCCACTTAATGGATTTTGTCTTCTTGTAAAAAATCAGTTCACCATAGGTAGATACGGTGAATGCTACGTTCTCAATTCTATTCCATTGATCTATGTGTCTGTCATTATACCAGTACCACACTGTCTTGACCACCACGGCAGTGTAGTAGGATTTTAAATCAGGGAGTGAGATGACTTCTAACTTGTTTATCCTTTTAAGGAGTGCTTTGTTTATGTGGAATTGCTTCCATTCCAGATTAAATTGGAAATTATCTTTTCCATCTCATTGAAGAATGGAATTGGCACTTGTATTGGAATTGCATTGAATTTGTAGATTGCCTTTAGGAGAATTGTCATTTTCACGATATTAAGTCTTCCTACCCATTAATAAGGCTTATTCTTCCATTTCTCCAGGTCTCTTTTTGTTTCTTGTAATAATGTTTCGTAATTTTCTTAAAATAGGGCCATGTATTTCCAGTTATATTTACTCCTAAGTATTTAATCTTGTGAATAGCTATTGTGATGGGTATTGTTTCTCTTACTTTTAGTTCTGTATTCTCTTTGTCACTGTAGAGAAATCCAATTGATTTTTGTATGTTGATCTTGTATCCTTGGACTTTGCTGAATTGGTCAACTATATCCAGTAGTTTTCTCACTGTCTTTAGGGTTTTCTAAGTACACTATCATATCATCTGCATATAGAGATAATTTTGCCTCCCCTTTGCCAATTTGGATACCTCTTATTTCCTTCTCTTGTCTTATTGCTATCACTAAGACTTCCAAATACAATATTGAATGGAGAGATGATAGTGAGTATCCTTACCTAGTTCCTGTTCTTAAAGGGAATGCCTTTAATCTCTCTCCACTGAAAACAATGTTGGCCTTCAGGTTTGAGTATACACTTTTTACTATACTGAGGAAATTCCCCTCTAATCCTATTTTGTTGAGTGTTTTAATCAAGAAAGGGTGCTGAATCTTGTCAAAGGCCTTTCATGCATCAATTTATAGGATCATGTGGTTCTTGTCCTTTGCTTTATTAATGTGATGAATTACATTGATTGTCTTTCTTATGTTGAACCATCCTTGTTTACCTGTTATGAATCCTATTTGGTCATGGTGACTTTTTTTAAGTATCATTGGATTCTATTGGCCAGGATTTTATTCCGAATTTTTGCATCTATGTTCTTGAGAGATAGTTTTCTGTTTTAGAGGTGTCTTTACCTGACATTGTTATCAATGATATGTTTGCTTCATAGAATGAGTCTGGGAGAATTCCATCTTTTTCTACTTCCTGAAACAGTTTATGTAGAATTGGTGACACTTCTTGTCTGAATGTTTGATAAAATTCAATTGTAAAACCATCTAGTCCGGGCTTTTTTTGGTTGCAAGTTGTTTTATTACCTTTTCTTTTCTTTTCTTTCTTTTTTTAATGGGTCTGTTCAGGTGTTTTATTTCAGTTCTTGTCAGGTTAGGTAGGTTGTGAGTGTCTAAGTATTTGTCCATTTCCTTTAAGTTTTTATATTTGTTTTTGTATAGTTTTTCATAATATTCTATCATTAACACATTTATTTTAGTTGGTTCTGTTGTGACATGGCCTGTTTCATCTCTTATTTGGATTATTTGTGTCCTTTCTTTTCCTTTTTAGTTTTGCAAGTGGTTTGTTGATTTTATTAACCTTTTGAAGAATTAACTCCTGGTTTTGTTGATGGTTTCAGTTGTTTTTCTGCTTTCTATTTCATTTCTTTCTGCCCTAATTATTATAATTTCTGGTTTTTCAGAGGGTGTCGGATTTTCTTGCTTTTTTTTTCAAATTGTTTGAGATACTGTGTTAGAAAATCAATTATCATTTCTTATTGTCTTTTCATGTGGTTGCTTATTGCTATAAATTGACCTCTGATTACTGCTTTGAATGTTACCCAAAGGTTTTGGTAAGTTATGTTTTTATTTCAAGAAACTTTCATTTCATTTTTAATTTCTTCTAGGACCCACTTATGTTAAAGCAAGGTGTTGTTCAGCTTAGAAAAGTATGGTTCCCCCCCTTTATTCTCTTATTAGTAATTTTAAATTTTGTAGCATTGTGGTCTGAAAAGATGCTTTATATTATTTCTATGGGGTTTTTTTTAATTTATTGATGCTTTCTCAAGAAAGTCCCATGCACATTGGAGAAGAAGGTATATTGTTGTTTTGGGGGGTGCCTTAGCTTAAATATATTTATGAGATTGAATTTATTTATTGTGTGTTTTAATTCTTTGGCATCTTTGTTGAGTCTCTTTCTAATAGTTCTATCTTTTCTTGAGGGTGGTGTATTGAAGTCTCCAACTACAATTGTGGTTTTGTCTATTTCTTTTTTCAGTTTTGTAAATATTTGTTTTGTATATTTTGCAGCTGTATCATTTGCTGCATTAAATATTTACAATTGTTAATTCCTCTTATTCTATTGACCCTTTAAGCATTATGATGTTACCTTCCTTGTCCTCTGTGTTGATTTTTGCATTGAGATCTATTTTAACAAAGATTATTATTGCTATGCTTCATTTTTTCTGGTTGTTATTTGTTTGGTATATTTTTCCACCCTTTTATTTTTAGTCTTTCTTTATCTTCACTTTTCAGATTTGACACTTGTAGACAACATATTTACAGTTTTTAGTTGGACCTCCACAACAGCTTCTGACACGCCTCCAGGTAACAAGCCCCAAGGTGGAGCCTAAACCGGTTTTGCCCTCGGGCCTATGGCCCTCAGGCCAAGAAGAAAAACACAATCTATACAGGAGTTCTACAGGACACATCACCTTCCCTTCGGAGACAGTACAAGTAAACTTAAGAGACACTGGACACAGGGGGAAGAATCTCTCTGACAAGCTGTCAAGTCACAGGTAAGACAATGGGACATTAATTCTGAAGGCATTTGGTAGAAGTGAAGTGGCATCCTGCTGGAGGGTGGAGCTGGGAAATAAGTGGGTCAAGGCACTGGGCTAAGGGCAGGGACTACACTGTAACTAATGGTCACCTCCAAAATGAGGGATTT
>NW_006400217.1:747347-752451 GCF_000299155.1 Elephantulus edwardii | reverse complement strand
AAGGAGAATTGACGCCTTTGAGCTGTGGTGCTGGAGAAGAGTACTGAATGTACCATGGACTGCCAAGAAAACAAATAGATTCATCCTAGAGAGGGGTTAAACCAGGCTGCTCCTTGGAGGCAAGGGTTCTGGGGCTTCGCCTGACATACTTTGGACATGTTGTAAGGAGAGACAGTTCTTTGGAGAGGGACATCATGCTGGGCAGAATGGAGGGACAGCGCAGGAGGGGAAGACCCACTATAAGGTGGATTGATTCAGTGACTGGGGTAATCGGGATGGGTGTGTCGGAGGCAACGAGATTGGTACAGGATAGAACAGGGTTTAGGGCTGTTGTACATAGGGTGTCTATGAGTTCCAAACGACTCGACAGCACATAACAACAGCAGTTTTTTTATCTAATCTGCTACTCTTTTTTTCTCTCCAGTGGTGCATATAAACCATTCAAATTCAGTGTAATTATTGAAAGGCAAGATTTTATTGCTATTATTTTGTTGAGGTCTTCTTGGCGTTATTGCTGATTACTTTGGCACATCCTGCTTTCTGTGGCACCTCTTTAAGGAAGAAGTCTCTCAGTGTCTCTTGCACCACTGTTACTGTTTTACAAACTCCCTTAGATTCTACTTTTCTGATAATATCTTAATCTCTCCTTCATATTTGATGGACAGTTTTCCTGATTATAGTATTCTTGCTTGACACCTGTGTTCTTTGAGTGTTCAATATATGTCGTTACACTGTATTCTTGCTCGCATGGTTTCTGCTGATAAATTAGCACTTAATCTTATTTGCTTTCCCTTATATGTTACTCTTCGTTTCTCCCTAGCTGAATTCAGAATTTGTTCCTTATCTTTTGGTTCTGGAAAATTTGACTATGATATGCCTTGGTGTTTTTCTTTTGGGGTCTATTCTGTATGGAGTTCACCCAATTTCTTGAATATATATTCTCTAATTCTTCATTATGCCTGGAGAGTTTTCTTCTAATAATTCTTCCACAACTTTCCCAGTGCCTTTACTTGCTTCTTCCTGTTCTAGGATTCCAATTATGTGCATATTGTTCCTCTTGATGGTGCCTCACATTGTTTTAGGCTTCCTTTTTTTCCTTCCTTTCTTTTTTATTCTGCTTTTTTATTTTCCCTAGCAGATCACTGGTGACAATTCTGTTTTTTATTTCATTGGTTCTGTGTTACATCTCTTCAACTCTGTTCATATGTTCCTCCAACATGTTGACAGCATCTGAAACATTGGTCCTCATATTTTGGCTGTGGTTTCTTGTTTTTCCAAAGCCTCTAATGCCGTGTTTGTATTAGCTGCGTTGTTTTGGATTTTTTTTAAGTTCCTCTTGGTTTTTGCTTTTAGTGTCCCGTAAAAGCAAAAACTTGAAGAATATAATTCTTCATGTTTGTCTTTCACCCATTCAAAATAGTTCTTTGAATCATAGTTCTTTTAAATTCTATGTCAAAAAGTTTCATCAGACTTTCTGGCTTCAGGAAATCTACTGATACTGTGTAGCTTTTGGGGGGGTGACATCTTGATTTGGGTTTTTGTAGGGTGTGAGGTAGCCTACTTCCTATGTGATATTGATGTCGTAGAGTTTTTCACACCTCAGGTGATAGCAGGCTCTTGGTCTGATGTCACTGCTTCAGAGTTGGGTGGAGCAGCTACCTTGTCTGAGCTTCCTTCTGAAATTTTTACTCAAGGGAAGACTTGCTTCAGTTTGGAAGACATAAAGCCTGTGAATTAGAATCCTCCTCTGTTAGACAATTGCTAAAAATAGGCCAGACCACTGTGCTCCAGGCTAAAGGCAACTTATGCCTGCAGAGGGGAGAAGAAATGAAATGGATTCACCTGTGATATTGATGATTCTGGAGCAGTTCAGAGGGGTGGCAGCAGGCCGTCCTACAAACATTTGGGCTGGAGTATCCAAGCTGTGGGGCCAGGTCTTCCAGGTGGTGAGGTAAGGTCCTCCACGCAGGGGGTGGGGGGCGGCAAGCAATTTTATTGACCTTTTCAAAGAACCAACTTCTGGTCTTGATGGTGCTGTTTTTCTGTTTCATTTATTTCTGCTCTAAATTTTAGAATTGCCATATTTTTAGAGGGTGTCATGTTTTCTTGCTGGTCTTTCCCACCCAACTTTTTTGAGATGTTGGGTTAAAGGATCAATTATCATCCTTTCTTACCTTTTGATATGTTTGTTTGTTATAAATTGACCTCTAATTACTGCCTTGACTATTTCCCAGAGGTTTGGTAAATTGTGTTTTCTTTGTCATTTGTTTCAAGAAATATTTTTATTTCCTTTTTTGTTTCTTCTATTATCCATTCATGCTCAAGTAAGGTGTTGTTCAGGTTCCAAATGTATATTTTCCCCTTTATCCTTTTGTTATCAATTTCTAATTTTGTGGCATCATGATCTCAGAAGATGCTTTGCATTATTCCTAATTTTTTTTAATTTAGATACTTGATTTGTGACCTAAAATAGGATTTATTCTGGAGACTCTTCCATGCACATTGGAAAAGAAGGTATACTGTGCTTCTAGAGATGTATTAACCTCTATGTATCTATGAGATCTAGTTTAATCCCGCAGAATCTTTGTTGAGTTTCTTTCCTGCAGGTTTATCTTTTCTTGAGAGTGATGTCTTAAAATATCCTATTATTGTTGTGTTATCTATTTCTTTTTTGCAGTTCTGGTAGCATTTGCTTTGTGTATTTTTCATCTCTATCATTTGGTACTAGAGTTATTATAGCTAATGTTAGATGGATCCTGGCTGAAAATAAAGCGTACCAGAGAGATGTCTACCTGTGTTTCATTGACTATGTAAAGATATATTTGATGGTGTGAATCACAACCAACTTTGGCTAATTCTGAAAAGAATGAGAATCCCAGAACAATTTCTTGTACTTATGAGAAATCTATACTTGGACCGGGAAACAGTCATCAGAATAAAGCAAGAAAAACACTGCATGGTTTAAAATCAGGAAAGTCGTATGCTGGGGATGTGTTCTATCTCCACACCTTTACAACTATGTGAGGAACAGATCACTGGGAGGGAGGCTGGGCACTATGAGAAAGATTGTGGCATCAAGATTTGAGGAAGTTTCATCAACAACCCGAGTTATGCAGATGACACAACCTTGCTAGCTGAAACTGAGGAGGACCTGAAGTGTTTGATGCAAAAGGTCAAGGACAGTAGCTTCAATATGGATTGAAGCTCAATTAAGAAAACAAAGATTCTAATCACTGGATCAATTAGCAGCATTATGATAGAGAGTGAAGAGATTGACATTGTTAACAGCTTCAGTTTGTGTGGCTCCACAATCAACACTATTGGTACTAGCAGCCAGGAAATCAAAAGATTATTTGCATTGGGAAAGTCTGCTGTCAGGGTCCACTCCAGAGTACTGAAGAGCAATGATGTCAGTCTGGAGACTAAGGTGCACCTGTTCCAGGCTCTGGTCTTCACAGTTATGGGATATGCATCAGAAAGAAGGACAATGATTAGGCATGATGGAAGGAGAACTGATGCCTTTGAGAAGTGGTGTTGGAGAACAATATTGGATTTACAATGGACTGCTAAGAGAACAAACAAGTTTTTCATGAAGAGGGTGATACCAGACTTTTCCTTGGAGGCAAGGATTCTGAAGCTCTGTCTGACATATTTTTTACATGTTTCAAGGAGGGAGGGGTCCTTGGAGAGGGACATTATGGTCAGGAGGGTGGAAGGACAGCTCAAGAGGGGAAGACCCTCAATTAGATGGATTGATTCCGTGGCTGGAGTAATGGAAGTAGGTGTATCAGAGACAATAAAGTTGGCTCAGTATAGAGCAGGGTTCAGAGCTGTTGTACATATGATCTCTATGAGTCACAGGTGGCTTGACGGAAACAACAACAAATACCCTTTGGTGAATAGATATTTGTTATGGTTATGTTTTCTTGCTGACTGGAAGAGATATATATTTGTTCCATTCCAAAGAAAAGTGATCTGACAGAATGCAGAAATTATTGAACAGTACCATTAATATCACATGCAAACAAGATTCTGCTGAAAATTAAATATATAAAAAAATGACTGGAACAGCACGTCAACAGAGAACTGCCAGAAGTTCAGGCTGGGTTTAGAAAAGGCCTTGGTACTAAGGATATTATAGCTAATGTTAGATGGATCTTGGCTGAAAGTAGGGAGTACAGAAGGAATGTATATCTGTTTTACATTGACAATGCAAAGACATTTGACTGTGTGGACCACAACAAACTGTGGCTAACTCTGAAAAGAATGGGAATCCCAGAACACTTGATCATGGTTATGCAAAATATATACTTGCACCAGGAGGCAGTTATCAGAACAATGCAGGAAAAACTGCATGGCTTAAAATTAGTAATGGTGTATGCCATGGATATGTCCTATCTCTATACCTTTTCAATCTATATGCAGAACAAATTATCCCCAAGGCTGAGCTCTATGAAGAGAAAGGAAGCATCAGGATTGGAAGAAGACTCATCAACAATCTGTGTTATGCAGATGATACAATCTTGTTTGCTGAAACTGAGAAGGGCCTGAGGTGCTTGCTGCAGAAGGTCAAGGACTGCAGCCTTCGATATGGATTGAAGCTCAACATCAAGAAAACAAAGAGTCTCACCATCAAGAAAACGAAGAGTGCTGCCATTTGGCAGCATCATATATAGATGGTGAAGAAATTGAGATTGTTAGCAGCTTCAGTTTGTGTAACTCCACAATCAACACTCTTGGCACCAGCAGCCAGGAAATTAAAAGAGTAATTGCATGGGAAAGTCTACTGTCAGAAAACTCTCCAAAGTACTGAAGAGCAACAATGTCATTCTGGAGACTAAAGTGCACCTAATCCAGGCCATAGTCTTTGCAATTTCTTGCTAATCATCAGAGAGGTGGAAAATGTTGAGGGGTGATAGAAGGAGAATTGATGCCTTTGAGCTGTGGTGCTAGAGAAGAGTTTTGAATAAACCATGGACTGCTAAGAGAACAAACAGCTTTGTCCTATAAAGGGTGAAACAAGGATGTTCCTTGGAGGCAAGGATTTGGAATCTTCATCTTCTCCACTTTGGACATGTTGCAAGGAGAGACCAGTCCTTGAAGA
>NW_006400217.1:745069-746907 GCF_000299155.1 Elephantulus edwardii | reverse complement strand
TCCACCCTCCCGAGAATGATGACCTTCAGTCCCTCCTGGTCATATGCCCAAATTATGTAAGACAGTACTTCAAAATCCTAACCTTCACAGAGAAACTTGGTTTCAGTTTCTCCAAGACAGACCTATTTGTTTTCTTAATAGTTCATGGTATGTTCAAGATTCTTCTCCAGCACCACAACCCAAAGGCATTAATTCTTCTGTCATCCTTAGTCATTGTCCAGCTCTCTGATGCTTAGCAAGTTAATTGTGAAGCTCTTTGCCTGGATCAGGCACACCTTAGTCTCTAAACTGACATTGTTGCTTCTCAGTACTCTGAAGAGGAGGTCCCTGACAGGAAATTTACCTAATGCAATCGTCTTTTGATTTCTTAACTGCTAGTGCCAAGAGCGTTGATTGTGGAGCCAAGCAAGCTGTAACTTTAGCAACCTCAGTCTCTTCTCCATCCATCATAGTACTGTCAATTGACCCAGTGGTAAGAATCTTTGTCTTCTTAATGTTGAGCTTTAATCCATATTGAAAACCTTCTGTAGGAAGCAGTCCTCCTCGGTTTCAGCAAGCAAGGTTGTGTCATATGCACAGCGAAGGTTGTTAATGAGTCTTCCTCCAAATCTGATGCCCCATTCCTCCTTATAAAGTCCAGGTTCCTGAATGATCTGCTCTGTATATAGATAGAAAAGTATGAAGACAGGATGTGCTCCCTTTCTCAGGTACCTCCCATTCTCCCCAGATCCCATTGGTTTGTTAACAACCAGCCAGCCAGAGTGTACATTCAGGCCCAGATCTTCATCAGAAACCCAGAGCACTAACATGCCAGATCTAACGGAGAGGCAGTCCTCACCTTGGAAATTATCATATTGTTACAGCCATGTAATGCAAAAGGAAGAGCAGAGACACTATGCCACAAGACAACAGTCCTGGAGCAGAAAGTCAGGGGCAAGAACCTTTCCCCAACCCTGCCTGAGACAATAATCCCTCCCTGAATCTGATACATGGGATTTGCACTTAAATCATTCTAAACGTGAGATAGAAATTAGCATGAGAGTCCAGAAACATTGTAAGGTGCATAACATCACAGAAGCGACTGGTAGCCTAAGCCATCAAATCAAAGGGTTGCTGGAGAGGGAGTTGCTTGATGGTGTAGGAGGAAGAGCAAATGATGGTGATATTTGGAGAAAGAGAAGGGACAAGATGCACATACAGGCAGAGGACACTGAATGTATGGTTATATCCATAAGAGAAAGTGTCTTATATTTGCTCCTTTCACTGAACTGATTGCCTGTCAGATGTTGTTCCAAAGCTATGCACCCAAATTAAGACAGACCAGGAAGAAGGTTTGGCCATCCACTTCCGAAATATAACATACCTTCGGAAACCTTATATACAATAACCTATCTTCAACTTCACTTTTCTTTTTTTTCTTTTGCGTTTTACTTCAAAACATAACAATATTTTTTTATTGGGGAAACATATTGGGGGTGCAAGGAGGTGAGGGGTGGGGGCAGAAGGGTGAGAATGGGCAGGGATGAAAATTGCAGGGGTGCAGTTGCAGAGCTGTACATTTTGGCTGGAGGGGGGAGGAGGTGAAGGAAATGAAAGGATCCAGTGGGGACCAGATGCTACAGGGATATGGTAAGCATATTCCAATGGTGATTAAACCAACTGTCTTATTGAGTTGGGAACTGGATGCAGACTCTCTGGCTTCTTCATGCTGAACAGGGGTGTAGATGTGAAGGGGGAAAGGGAGGACGCTTTATCACCTTACTGGTGGTCTTGGGCTAAAGCTGCTTGCCTTCTTGTTCTGTTAGAAGATGTTTTCCTGACATTTGCTCCCCTCTGGA
>NW_006400217.1:739116-743021 GCF_000299155.1 Elephantulus edwardii | reverse complement strand
CTTTTGCTTGCAGAATCCTGTAATTCTTCTAGTTTGTTTTTCATTTATTGAAAATTTGCAATCATTGTTCTTTTGAATTCTGTTCAGACTTCAGACTTTCTAGCTTCAGGAAATCCAATGATTCTGTGTTTTGATCACTTTTGGGGATAACATATTGTTTTGCTTTTGTATAGGTTGTGACATAGTCTGCTTCTTCCATGTCATGGCTGTGGTAGCTTTCCATGCCTGGGACCTTACCAGGCCCTTTGGCTCAGGAGCTGACTGCTGCAGATGAGGAAAAGATAGCTCACCCTGCCTCAATGTCTCTCTAATCCTTTCCCTCAAGGAAAGATTTGTTTCAGTTGGGGAGAGAGATGTTCTGTGAATTAGTAGCCTTCTAGCCAGGCAACTGTCATGGCTAGTGGAGTCCAAAGGGTGTGCAACTCAAGCAATGCCTCTGGGAGTGGCCAAGGGGTGTTCAGAAAGGAAATTACATCACCTATGATATTCGTTCTCCTGGGTCAGGACAACTGTGCAGTGGCAGATGTCTCATTCAGTGCTCCTGGTAGAGCATAGGCATGGCAGGAGCTAAGCTAAACTTGATGTTTGAACTAAGACTGCTAGTTCCCTGGACTTTACTTCAGATTACAACAGTCAAGAGCACTAAATTTCCTTCCTGCAAATCCCAGTCAGAGACTTCCTTCAACTGTCCCAGAACCCATGATATTGGTGCTCCTGGCACAGGGTTGTTGGGGTGGTCTCCACACAGCAGGGCAGTCTTGTGCAGTGAGTAGGTCAGCTGTGGCAGCAAGTCAGTCCAAATAGTGTCTCCATGGCAGTTCAAATTCACCAGTGGCTTCTGCCTTAGGATAAAAAAGTGATCCTGTGTTCTCAGACCCATGGATCCAGCCCCTTCATCATGAATTATTCTGGTCCTGCAGTATTTTGTGCATGCTTTTCCCCCCATAAACACCTGTGTACCAGACCATGGTGGTGGGAAGTGTCTCAGGATGCCCAGGGGCCAGTCAGCAAGGCTGGCAGCCATCAGGGACACAGCATGGAGGAAACACGGCAGTGGCTGTAGCAGGCATGGGACTCATCTTTTGATTTCTTGATTGCTGATACTGTGGGTGTTGACTGTAGATCTACATGAAATGAAATAGTTGAAAACTCCAGTCATTTCTCCGTCTTTCATGATGCTGCCTGTTGATTCAGGGGTGAGAATTATTGTTTCTTTGATATTGTGATGTAACTCAAATTGAACAGTTCTAGGAATCAAAAGTCCAAAATGGCTTTTACTGGGCAATTAATGTATTAATAGAGCTGCAATTCCAAGGTTCCCATGGTGGAAAATTTTATTCTATTTCCCAGGTTTTAGACGCTATCACATTTCTTAGTTTGTTCTGACTTCCTCCATCTTTAAAAGCAGTGATGCATGATTTTCAAATTTCTCTCTCTTTATATTTTTAGGGTTTTTAAAAAAAATCCACTAGTTTCTTCACAAAATTCAAATACATTGCTTTTTTTCCTTTTTTTCATTCAAATTTATTATTAATTTCAGTAAAAATTTACAGAGACTTTGGATTTCCATTCATTAACTGTTGCACCTCCTAACCCTCCCCCCTAGTACACTACCCTCTTGGAAAAGAAAAGAAAAATTCTTTCATTGTTTTACAAATCCTCCCCCAGGTCCACTCCACCATGTAGCCTTTGCTTTAGGCTCCTGTCATGACAAAAATACCTAATCACATATCCCTTTTAAACAGTTTTCCCCCTCATTTGTTTCAATGCAGTATACATTATTGAACCCATCTTTCTCAGTCTTTCCCCAGCCCCAAGGTCAGTCTCAGTCCTGTTTTACAACAGTGGCATCATGCAGTATTTGTTCTTTTGTGACTGAGATACTTCACTCAGCATAATGTCCTCCAGAGTCACCCATTTTGAATAATATTGCATGAGTTTCTTGTTTTTCAATGATGTATAGTATTCCGTTGTGTGAATATATCAAAGCTTCTCTATCCATTCGTTTGTTGATGGGCACTTAGGCTGCTTCCAACTCCATGCTATTGTGAACAAAGCTGCAATAAACATGGGTGTGCATATATCTGCTTGGATGTTAGCAAATATATTGCTTTTCAAGAACAAATTCTTTCAATTTCCCTCATCCTTCCATGCAACAAATTGTACAATTCCATGATTAATCCCCTCTCTCCCTGCACATCCTCATCCCTCCATTTCCAACTTCTCCCAACCTACTTGACTCTTTATACTCATTCTACAATAATGGCTTTATACAATATTTATCCTTGTGGCACTAAATTAGTTCAGTCAGCATAATGTTCTCCATAACTTCCCAAGTTAGATAATAATTTACAAAAATCATTGCTCCTGCATGCTGCATAGTATTCCACCGTGTGAATGTACAATAATTTCGCAATCTATTTGCTTGTGGTCAGACATTTGGCCTGTTTCCATGTTCTTGCTATGGTGAATAATGCTGCTGTGAACATTGGTTTACAAATCTCCATTTGTACCACAGTTCTCTTTCTCTCAGTGTATATTCCAAGTAGTGGAATAGCTGGAACATATGGAATCTCTATGTTCAGCTTTTTGAGGAATCACCAAACTGCCTTCCAGAATGGTTTTACTATTTTACAATCCCACCAACAATGTACAAGAGTTCCTTTCTTGTCACATCCTCTCCAACCCCTGTTATTTGCTGCCCTGTTAAAATTTGCCATGGTAACTGGAGTGAAATGACACTTTTTTGTGGCTTTGATTTGCATTTCTCTTATTGCCAGTGATTTGGAGCATTTTGTAATGTGTCTGTTTGTCATTCGAATATCTTCCTCTGTAAAAATTATTTCCAAATCTTTTGCCCATTTTGTAATTGGTTTATCAGTCTTTTTCTTGTGGAGGCCCAGGAGTATTCTATAAAGTTTTGTTAAGACTCTTGGCTGAGATGGTATTACCAAATATTTGTTCCCAGTTGGTAGGTTTTCACTTAACACTGTTGGAAAAAACTTTTTTATTGCATAAATGGATTTAATCTTTAGAGGTTCCATGCATCAATTTTATCCTCTTCGGATTGTGCATTTCTGGTTGTATTTGGATGCGTCTCTTTATACCTTAGACTAGCACTTCTAAATTTGATCCCAATTTGTCTCTTATGAAAGTTATGCTTTTGGGCTACTCTTGAGTTGATTTTTGTATATAGTATGAGATATGGATCTTGCTTCAGCTTTCTGCAGGTGGAAGTCCAGTTTTTCCTGCACCATTTGCTGAAGAGGTTATCATTTCCCTAATTGATAGCTTTCGTGTCCTTATCGAATATCAGTTCATCCTAGATAGCTGGGTCTATTTCTGCGTTCTCGATTCTATTTCATTGGTCCATGTGCCTGTTATTGTACTAGTACTATGCTATTTTGGTTACTACTACTGAGTAGGTGTTTATTTTTTATAATTTTATTTTATTAATTGTAATGAACATTTACAGAGATTTTAGATTTCCATTCATCCATTGTTGCACTATTTTCTCTACCCACCCCCCGCCGTTAGTTCCTCTCCTTTTTGTCTTTTTCTTTTTTTCCCCCTGAAAGTCAGTTTTAATTGTCCCCTTGCCACAGTGCTTGTCAAAACAGTTCTGATTAATCTTCTTTGTCAGTGCGTTCTTTGCTATTCCCTATCACTCCTCCCTGAAAGAGATTTCACCTTGATTCACAAGGAAAGGGGGAAGGCATATTCTCTTAGCTACTTCCTGCAGAAAAGGGATGCTGTAGGTTTCAGGCTGAGGATCTTCTCTAACTACTCTAAAGTAGGAATGAGCAATAGGAAACACGAAGACTATTGTGGAGATTGATTTTGGAATTTTAGATGCACTGTTATCAGTTGTGCTAGCCATACATGTTCATATCCTTGAAGATGCA
>NW_006400217.1:730724-736823 GCF_000299155.1 Elephantulus edwardii | reverse complement strand
ACAGCCAGTGTTGCATCTATTTGCTGAAACACTTCAATTGATACTCTTTTAATTCCTGAGGCATAATTTTCTGCCAGTGTTTTCAATGAAGCTTGAACTTTTTTTTTTTACCACTGGATCTTTATCATGCACTGCTGTTGTTGTTGTTGTTGTTGTTGTTGTGTGCCATCAAGTTGCCTGCAACTCATAGCAACCCTATGTACAACAGCCCTAAACTCCGCTCTATCCTGTGCCAATCTCATTGTCTCCAACACACATACCCCTACTACCCAAGTCACTGAATCAATCCATCTCATCAAGGGTCTTCCTATCTTGCGCTGTCTCTCCACCCTCCCAAGCATGACATCCCTCTCCAAGGACTGGTCCCTTCTTGCAGCATGTCCATAGTATGTCAAAGCTTCAGAAGCCTTGCCTCCAAGGAGCAGCCTGCTTTCACCCTCTCCACGATGAACCTGTTTGTTCTCTTAGCAGTCCGTGGTATATTCATGGTAGATGCTTTTCTCCAACACCACAGCTCAGGGACATCAATTCTCCTTCTATCATTCCTAGTTATTTTCCAGCTCTCTGATGCATAGCAAATGATCATGGCCTGGAACAGGTGCAACTTAGTCTCCAGACTGACACTGTTGCTCTTCAGTACTTTGGAGAGGTCTCTGACAACAGACTTTCCCATGCAATTACTCTTTTAATTTCGTGGCTGCTGGTGCCAAGAGTGTTGATTGTGGAGCCAAGCAAACTGAAGCTGTTAGCAATCTCAGTCTCTTCACCATCTATCATTATGCTGCCAATCAAACCAGTGATGAGAATCTATTTTCTTGATGTTGAGCATCATATAGAAGACTGCAGTCCTTGACATTCTGCAGCAAACAGTTCAGGTCCTCCTCAGTTTCAGCAAGGAGGGTTGTGTCAGCTGCATAATGAAGATTGTTAATGAGTCTTCCTCCAATCCTGATGCCACATTTCTCCTCATAGAGCTCAGCCTTGGGAATAATCTGTTCTGCATATAGATTGAAAAGGTATAGAGATAGGACATATCTCTGGCATACACCCTTCTCAATTTTAAACCATTCAGTGTTTCCCTGCTATGTTGTGACAGCTGCCTCCTGGTCTAAATACAGGTTTCACATAAGCACAATCAACCGTTCTGAGTTTCCCATTCTTCTTAGAGTTAGCCACAATTTGTTGTGGTCCACACAGTTAAATGTCTTTGCATAGTCAATGAAACACAAATAGACATTCCTCTGGTTCTCCCCACTATTGGCCAAGATCCATCTAACATTAGCTACAATATCCCTAGAGCCACAGCCACTTTTAAACCTGGCCTACACTTCTGGAAGTTCTGTGTTGATGTGCTGTTCCAGTTGGTTTTGGATAATGACTTGACCATGTGTTACTTCTCAAAATAGTTCAGTGTCAACCAATTCTTTTTGGTATAGAGAATCTGTGTATTCCCTCCATCTGGTTTGTGCGCGCGCTCTCTCTTTCCTTCCTTCCTTCCTTCCTTCCTTCCTTCCTTCCTTGCTTCCTTCCTTTTTCTTTCAAACTTGTTTATTTAAAAAGTTCTTATACATTGTTTTCACAATGGATCTTTCTTATTTCTTTCACCCTTCCCCTTTGCTCAACAAATTGTGCAAACCTATGATTAACCACCCTCCTCCACACCTCTACCCCATTCTTACCCTTCTGCTCCTCCTCCCACTTGGAAACTCATTCTACAATAATGTTTTTATATAGTATCTGTCCCTATGGGACTGACTTCGTTCACTCAGCATAATGCTCTTCAGTCCCTCCTAAGTTAGGTAGTGATTACAAAACTGTTACTCCTGCATGCTGCATAGCATTCCATTATGTGAATGTATCATAGTTTGTCAATCCATTCTATTGTGCTTGGACATTTTGGCTATTTCCATGTTTTTGAATGGTGAGCATTGTTATAAACATTGGTGTACAAGTCTCTGTTTGTGCTTCAGTTCTCATTCTCTCCAAGTATACTACAAGGAGTGGAATAGCTGGGTCATACGGAATTTTTATGTTCAGCTTTCTGAGGAAATGCAAAACTGTTTTCCAGAGTGGTTGTACCATTTTACAATCCCACCAAAAATGCTTAAGAGTTCCTATCTCACCACATCCTCTCCAACATTTATTACTTGCTGTCCTAATTAAACTTTGCCACTGCTACTGGAGTGAGATAGAATCTCATTGTGGTTTTTATTTCATCTCTCTTATCACCAGTGATTTTGAGCATTTCTTCATGTGTCTCTGCCATCTGAATATCTTCCTCTGTGAAAATTCTTTCCACGTCCATGTAGGCTATAAGATCAATATTAAAAAATAAATAGGATTCCTCTAAAATAACAAAGATAATTCAGAGAAGAAAAAACCAAGAAAGAAATACAATTTACAATACCCAACCATAAATTGAGAAACTTGGGAGTGAATCTAACTAGGGACACAAAAGACTTATACCAAACAACAACAACAACAAAATAACCAAAACCCTACAGAACATTTCTGTGAGACACATAAAAGATCTAAATAAATGGGAAAATGTACCCTGTTCATGGGTATGAAGATTCAATATTGTGAAAATTATAATCCTACCTAAAGCAATCTACATGTTCAACACAATCCCAATTAGTTTTTATGTGCTGTCAAGTTGCTTGAGACTCAGCGACCTTATGTACAATAGCTCTGAAACCTGCTTTATCCTGTGCCAACTTTACTCTCTTTAACACATCTACTCTCATTATCCCAGTCACTGAATCAATCCATCTCATGGATGGTCTTCCTCTCTTTCTCTGTTTCTCCACCCTTCTAAACATGATGTGCCTCTCCAAGGACTGGTCCCTCCTTGCAACATGCCCAAAGCATGTCAGATGAAGCCTTGGAATCCTTGCCTCCAAAGAGCAGCCTCTTTTCACCTCTTCTAGAATGAATCTGTTTATTCTCCTGGCAGTCCACGGTATAGTTAACGCTCTTCTCCGGCACCACAGCTCAAAGGCATCAATTCTCCTTCTATCATCCCTAGTCATTGTTCAGCTTTCTGATGCATAGCAAGCAATTGTCAAGACCATGGTCTGGATCAGACACACTTTAGTCTCCAGACTGACATCATTGCTTTTCAGTACTGTGGAGATGTCCCTGACAGCACACTTTCCCAAGGAAATTCATCTTTTGATTTCCTGGCTGCGGGTGCCAAAAGTGTTGATTCTGGAGCCAAGCAAACTAAAGCTATTAACAATCTCAATCTCTTCTGATGCTGCCAATCAGCCCAGTGGTGAGAATCTCTGTTTTCTTGATGTTGACCTTCAATACATATTGAAAGCTGCAGTTCTTGACCTTCTACAGCAAGCACTTCAGGTCCTCCTCAATTTCAGCAAGAAAGGTTGTGTCATCTGCATAACACAGGTTGTTGATGAGTCTTTCTCTGATAATACTGATGCCATATTACTCCTCATAGAGCCCAGCCTCCTAGGTGATCTGCTCTGCATATAGATTGACAAAGTATGGAGACAGGATACATCCCTGGCATACACCCTTCCAGATTTTGAACCATGCAATGTCTTCTTGCTCTGTTCTGACAACTGCCTCCTGGTCCAAGTATATGTTTTGCATAAGCATTATTAAGTGTTCTGGGATTCCCATTCTTCTCAGAGTCAGCCACAGTTTGTTGTTATCCACATGGTCAAAGGCCTTTGCATAGCCTATGAAACACAGATAGACATTCCTCTGGTACTCTCTGCTTTCAGCCAAGATCCATCTAACATTAGCTGTACCTCTAGTGTCACAGCCTCTTCTAATCCCAGCCTGCACATCTGGCAGTTCTCCATTGATTCGCCAATCCCAATACAGATACCAAATTAATTTCTTAAGGAGATATAAAAGGTGGAGAGGAAAGACACCCAAAAGTCTCTTCTGAAAAACAAAAATTAAATGGAAGGTATGGCACTCTGTGACCTCAGAAAAATTCAGCAGTAGTAACCAAAACAGCATGGTACCAGTACATAGACCAATGGAATAAAATTAAGAACCCAGAAAAGCACCCAGCTATCTATAGTCAACTTATCAAATTGGAAATGACAACCTCTTCAACAAATGGTGCTGGCAAAATTAGACTTCTCCCTGCAGAAAGCTGAAACAGGATTCACATTTCACACTATAAACAAAAAACAACTCAAGATGGCTCAGAGACCTAGGACTAAAACCCAAAACCATAAAGTTAAATAAAGACAGACTGGAATCAAACTTAGGCAGCCTAGTTTATGGTGTAGAGAGACTGCCAAATACAGCCAGAAATGCTCATCTGAAGAGGATAAAATTGATGGATGGGACCTTCTAAAGATTAAATCCCTGTGCACATCAAAAGCCTTGATCTGTTTTTAATACTTCTTGCATAATTAAAGATTTTGTCTGTAGAATCGACCAGTCTTGCAGCTCAAGGCTTGAATTTGTTTTTCAGTTCTTTTAACTTGAGAAATGCCAAGTATACTCTTCTATTTTTGTTTTCTAATTGTCTTTGCACACTTTGAGGTAATATTTTGTCTTCTTGAGCTACCTTTTAAAAGCTTCTGTTTATCTCTCTTACTTCATTATTTCTTCTGTTTTGACCTTTTGATGTCTTAGTGCGTGTTCCAGAATCTCTTTGACATCTGTTTTGGTCTTTTCTTTCTCCCTGTTTTTGTGAAGACATTCTGCTTTCTTTACAGGTGATATCTTGTCATTTTACAAATCATCTGGGCTTCAATCACTAATGTTCAGTCCATCTAATCTATTCTTGAGATGAATAACATTGTATTCTAACATCAGCTCTGGTTTTGTTTTGATTACTAATATTGCTGTTCTCCACTATTTTCATAGATATAGTCAATCTGATTCTTGTGTAGATCATCAGGTGAGGACTATGTGTATAGTCATTGTATATGTTTGGGGATTTAAAAAAAATATGGTACTTAAAATGAATAAACCATTGAATGTATAAAATTCTGTCATTCGATCTCCAGCCTCATTTCTGTCACCAAGTTGATTTTTTCCAACTACAAGTTGTTCTTCTTTTCCCCCCATCTATTATGTTCCACTTATCAATTATTACTAATATATCTTGGTTGCATGTTCAATCTATTTCAGACTGCAAGAGTTGGTTGTTATGGTGGTGGTGATGTTGATTACCATTGTGTCAGAACTGACCTATAACTGACCCTCCAGCAGGTTTTTAGATGTTTTCAATTGCATGGGAGGTGATTTCCCATCCTTCTTACACAGAGCAGCTGGTAGATTCAAACTGCGTGCCTTTGGGATTGCAGTGTAGTTTCTTATCGCTAGGCCACCAGTACATTAGGATGGACCTTGAAATGATCTTTTTTACTATTCCATATGTATGCTATTCAATTTATATCTATTCAGTCTATATGCTGAGCAAATCAATTGAGAAGCTGCACTGTGTAAAGAAGAATGTGGCAGTAAGATTGGAAGAAGACTCATCAATGACTTGCATTATAACACAATTTACTTTCAGAAAAATTTAAATGATTGCTGTAGAAGATCAAAGATTACAGCCTGTCATTGTACCAGTACCATCCCATTTCCTTTTTTTCAGAAGTGCTTTGCTTATTTAGGGTCTCTTTCCTCTCCAAACAAACCTGACAATTTCCCTTTCTGGTTTGTTGAAAAATGAATTTGATATATGTATTGACATTACGTTAAACATGTAGATTGCTTTAGGTATGATTGTCATTTGCACAATATTAAGTTTTACTATAGATTAATGGATTGATTCAGTGACTGGGGTAATGAGGGTAGGTGTGTCAGAGATAGTAAAGTTGGCACAGGATAGGGCATATTTTAGGGCTATGGTACATAGGGTCACCATGAGTTGCAAGCGGCTCAACGACACATACCATGAGCAGGGCACATTTTCCCATTTATTTAGGTCTTTTCTTGTGTCTTGTAGAAAGGTTCTGTAGTTTTCTTTGTACAGGTCTTCTGTATCTATAGTTAGGTTCACTCCAAAATATCTCAATTTGTGATTGGTTATTGTAAATGGTATTGCATTCTTTCTTCTTCTTCTTCTTCTTCTTCTTCTTCTTCTTCTTCTTCTTCTTC
>NW_006400217.1:693102-696599 GCF_000299155.1 Elephantulus edwardii | reverse complement strand
ATAATTTAATAAAAAATATGATCCTCAAAATTAAAGGATAAAAATGCAAAGGTTAGAACTCAGATCTACTTGATGCTGAGGTTGCATTCTTAATCCTTATTAAATATCCAGAGGATGAGATCAATAATGGCCTGATAGGACTTTGGAAAGTAGATTGGAACAAGGTATGGAATGAGGATGGCCCCATTGTGTAGGCTATTTTGAGGATTATGGGTTTTACCCTACGAATTGTGGGATATCAGCGAGCTCTGGTGGCCTAGTAGCAAGAAGCTGTGCTGCAATCCCAGAGGTATGCGGTTCAAATCCACCAGATGCTCTACTGGAGGAGGGCCAACCTCCTCCTGTACCAGTTAGATACAATTTGACAGTACACACACAAAAAATAAGAAAATAAAATAAAATTTTTTAAAAAAGAATTGTTGGGATACCACTGAAGAGTTTCAGCAAGGGAGAAAATACTGAATTTCTGGTTTTTAAAAAATAAAAGCTTGGCTGCAATATAGACAAATATAGATGGATACAGGTAAACCAATTAGAAAACTATTTCCACAACCCTCATCAAATAGACTGTATCTCAGATAAAGATGATGGAATGAAAATGCATTAAAGGCACTAATATATAGATAAAACCTATAGTCTTGGCAATTAGTTGGCTGTGGCAAATGAAGGTGAGCAGAGTCAATAATTACTCCATAGTGTGAATTCTCTTGTAATGAGCTAGGTGTGCTTACTGCCTGAAAGATTTCCTGCAGTCTTTACATTCATAGGGCTTCTCCCCGGTGTGAATTCTCTGGTGTAGAGTAAGAGACCCACTATAGCTAAAGGCTTTCCCACAAATGTTACATTCTTTTTTTTTATAATTTAGGTTGTTTATTTTTCATTTCAATGAACATCTACAGAGATTTTGGGATTCCATTCATTCATTGTTGCACCCTTCTCCCCGCACAAACCCCTCCCCCCTCATATGAATCCTCTGATGTTGAGCAAGGCCTGCATTATGGCTAAATGTCTTCCTATGTTCCTTACACATATAAGGTTTTTCTTCAGTGTGACTACTCTGATGTGCAAGTGATGAACTATTGCTAAAGTTCTTCTCACAGTCTATACATTCGAAAGGTTTCTGTCCAGTATGAACCCTTTGACGCAGAGCAAGGTGTGCATACTGGCTGAAGGCTTTCCTGCATTCCTTACATAAGGTCTCTCTCCAGTGTGAATTCTCTGGTTTACTATAAGGTATCCATGGTGGGTTTTCTGCACATATTACACACACACAGGGTTTCTCTTCTGTGTGTATTCTCTGCTGCTAAGCAATGAATGAACCATTGCTGAAGGTCTTCCCACATTTGATACATTCAAAGGTCTCTCTCCTGAAAGCCTTCTGACAGTCTCTGCATTGATAAGGTTTCTCTTCAGTATAAACTCTCCAATGTTGAACAAGATGTGCATTCTGACTGAAGGCTTTCCTGTATTCCTTACATTCAAGGGGTTTCTCCCCAGTGTGTATTCTAGGTTTGCACTCTGGCTGAATGTTTTCCCGCTTTCAACACATGCATAGGGCTTCTCCCCAGTACGAATTCACTGGTAGAGGGTAAGGGATGAGCTCTGATTGAAGACTTTCTCATATTCACTAAATTTCAAAAGTTTCTTTTCTGTGTACCCTTTCTTTTGTTTCACTTCAACAGATTTTTTCTGGGACCTTTTCTTTTGTGGCCAATGATTATGTGTTCTCTCTTTGACAGGAATGCTCTATTTTATACTAAACATGGCGTCCTGATGGGAAGTTCTCCAAGATTTCTTATATGTATTACTTTGTTCTTTAGTAAGTATTTCCTTCTGAGTGATGATCAGTTGGCTGGAATGTGATCTGTGATGTTCAGATTTGCTTTAAAGCAGCTCTCATTTTCACAGTCTTCTCTCAAACTGAAGCTATTAAGGCCATAACTGAAATGGCTTCTTCCTGTTCTCACCAGTTTGGATAATTCTTCATAAATCACTTGCTTGGAAGAAAAGTAACAGTTTTCAAATACACATTCCCAACCAGAGCTGGTGCCTCTCTCGTCCTTCACCACCCAGACCTCCTTTCCTTGATCCAATAGTGAGACTACATCTGGCTTAGAAACATAAACTCCCAGGAACACCAGGCTCCTGTAGTTCTTCAGCATCACCTTCCAGTACAAATTCCTCTGAGCAGGGTTCAGCCATTCCTACTCTTCCTGAGAGAAATATACAGCCACATCCCCAAATGTCACCAATCCCTCAGACATGGCTTTAAGAACATAAGCATTTGTGACAGCTCTTCTGTCCTCCCCTTTCAGCTTTCTTCTTTGGAAAAGGGCAGTGTTCTGAGAATATGTTTGCCTTTTTCTTATTGAAATGTTGGTGTTTTAGATAATTCTAGTGATCAATCCCTTGTCATACATGTTATTGTCAAATTTTTTCCCCAGTTTGTAGTTTCTTATTTTACTCTTTTGGAGAGTATGCTGATGCATTAAAGATTTCACTTTTTTTATTAATTTAGTTTTTTTATTTTTCATTTCAATGAACATCTACAGAGATTTTGGAATTCCATTCATTCATTGTTGCACCCTTCTCCCAGCACAAACCCCTCCCCCCTCCCCCCCCATTTGCTCCTCTCCCCGAAAAGCAAAAGAAAAACTCCCTCATTGGTACACAATCCCCACCGCACCTCCCCAAACCCCACCGCCTACCCCCAAATATAATCCACTCTTCACTTTTATGAGGTATCAATCACCTAGTTTATCCTGTGTTGATTATGCATTTTCAGTTATATTTGATAGTCTGTTTAGGACTAAGGCACACCTGATTCAGGCCATGGTCTTTCCAATCACCTGCTATTCATTTGAGAGATGAACAGTCAATAACGATGACAAAACAAGAATTGATGCTTTTGAGCTGTGGTGTTGGAAGAGAGTACTGAATATCCCATGAACTGCCCAAAGAACAAACAGATATTACAAAGCTTTGTCTTGCATACTTTGGGCAGGTTGTTAGGAAAAGCTATTACTTGCAAAAAGACATCATGTTTGGAAAGATGGAGAGATGACAAAAGAGAAGAACACCTCCCAACCAGGCGAATGACATAGTGGCTGCAACAACAGGCTCACCTATGTCAGAGATTGTAAGGCTGGCACAAGACAGGATAGGGTTCAGATGTTGTTCATATGGTTGTTATGAGTTATACTTAACTGGATGACACTTAACAAAATCAAAATCAACAATGTAAGAATAAGACTCCCAAACTTGACCCAAATTTTTCCTCTATACTCTTTTTTAGTATATAAATATGAATGAAGAATAGTGTGAAACACAATGTATATGAACTTTGTAAACAAACCGATTAAAAAACATTTACAGCCTCAGAGACCTGATGGACAGTCACTATGAGTGGGTGTTTTAAAAAAAACCACCTTTATCATTTTAGGCTTTATGATTTATGCCTAGGTCTTTGATCTATATGGAGTTAGTTTTTATATATG
>NW_006400217.1:689402-692477 GCF_000299155.1 Elephantulus edwardii | reverse complement strand
CTTTGTCAAAGATCAGTTGTCCATAAGTGAATAGATTTATTTGGGGGTACTCAATTCTATTCCATTGGTATATGTACCTGTCACTGTATGACTTTTTAAAAAATTTATTTACACCATAGTGTTTATAAAATGCTTTTGGTTTTGTTGACTGTCATCAAGTCAAGCATTATACTGAGTGAACTAACTCAGTTACATAAGGACAATTAATGAATAAAACCATTAATGTAGAACATGAATGAGGATCCAAGGAGGGGGAGGGTAGAAGCAGATGGGTGACAATGGGTGGGAAGGGGGTTGTTAATCATAGGTTTGCACAATTTGATGTAGGTGTGGGTGTGGGGGTGAAGGGAATGGGAAAGATCTTGTGTGGAAAAAAAATGTATTTGAACTTTGTAAATAAATTGATATTTTTTTAAAAAAGAGAAAAAAAAGAATGACTCATAGCAACCTTATGAACAAAAGGCCTGAGACCTTTTAATAACTGTCAACATTTATCAGTGTTCATAGAGTTTTCAGAGGCATGTTGTTTAGTAAGTGGATGCCACTCCTGCTTCCAAATTTGTCTTAAACTGGGAACTCCAACAAACACTGTCCACCATAGGTAACCATTATGGCATTTGACACTCCAATGGTACAAGGTTCACAAGAACCCCAGGTCACTTCAGTACAGCATATTGATAGAAGAGTGTTCTTCCAAAATATACAAAAGCCCTCCACAAGGTCTTGTTAACCCTAAACAAGAGGCCTAAATAAAAAACAAGCAATATAGTTTGTTGTTGTTATGTGCCATTGAATTGCCGGCAACGTATAAGTGACCCTATCTATGTACGGCAGCTCTGAACTCTTTCCAGTCCTGAGCAAATCTCACTAATTCCGACACACAAACTCCCATTGTCCTAGATACTGTATCAATCCATCTCATCTGGGGTCTTCCTCTCCTGCGCTATCCCTCCACCGTTCTGAGAATGGCCACGTGCCCAAAGTATGTGAGGTGGAGCTTCAAAATCCTAACCTCCAAGGAGAGACTTCGTTTCAACCTCTCCAAGACAGACCAATTTGTTTCCTTGGTGTATTTCTTTCCACAGTATGTTCAAGACTCTTCTCCAGCACCACAACTCGAAGGCATCTATTCTTCTTTGGTTATCCTTAGTTATTGTTCAACTTTCTGAAGCATAATTAATTGAGAAGACTGTGTCCTGCATTAGAAACACCTTTGTATCTAGAGTGGCATCATTGTTCTTCAGCTCTCTGGAGAGGTCCATAACAGCAGATTTTCCCAAAGCAACTCATCTTTTGATTTCCTGACTGGTGGTATCAAGAGTGTTGACCAAGCAAACTGAAACTGTTAATTATCTCAATCTCTTCACCATCCATAATGATGCTGCCAATTGGCTCAGTGTTGAGAATATTTGTCTTCTTGATGTTGAGCTTCAAACTGTATTGAAGGCTGCAGTCCTTGATCATCTGCAACAAGCTATTCAGGTCCACCTCCGTTCCAGCAAGTAGGTTTATATTATATGTGTAACACCAGTTGTTGATTAAACTTCCTCCAATCCTGATGCCACATTCCCCCTCATAGAGCTCAGCCTCCCAGATGATCTGTTCTGCATATAGATTAAAAAAGGTATGGAGACAGATACATCTCTTCCCGATTCTGAACCGTGCAGTGTCTGCTTGGTCTGTTCTGATGACTTCTTCCTGGTCCAAGTATAGGTTTTGCACAATTAAATGTTCTGGGATTCCCATTCTTCTCAGAGTCAGCCACAGTTTGTTGTGATCCACACAGTCAAATGCCTTTGCATAGATCCATTTCTCGTACCACGGCCTCTTCTAAACCCAGCCTGTACTTCAGACAGTTCTCTGCTGGCATGCTACTTCAGTCGTTTTTGGATTATTTTCACCAGGATTTTGTTTGCATGTAATATTAATGATATTGTTCGATAGTTTCTCCACTCTATTGGGTCATCTTTCTTTGTAATGGGAACAAATAAGACATCTTCCAGTCAGTTGGCCAGGTGGCTGTCCTCCAGATTTCTTGGCACAACTTGGTGAGCATATGCAGGGCAGTGTCTGTTTGTTGAAATATGACAATTGGTGACAATTGGTATGTCGTCAATTCCTGGAGCCTTGTGTTTTGTCAACTCTTTCAGAGCAGCTTGGATTTCTTTCTTCATCACCACAGGCTCTTGATCATATGTTCTTTCATGAAATTCTTCTGAGTCAGCCAATTTCTTCTGGCACAGTAACTGTGTGTACTCCTTCCATCTTCCTTTGATGCTTTCTGGGTGGTTCAACATTCTGCCCACAGCATCCTTAAGTATAGCAACTAGAGGTTTGCATTTGTTCTTCAGTTCCTTCAGCTGAAGAAACGCGAGCAAGTTCGTCCATTTTAACTTTTCAACTGTAGCTCTTTGCACATTTCTTTATAATACTTTGCTTTGTCTTCCCATACTGCCCTTTGAAACCTTCTGTTCAGCTCCTTAATATCTTGATTTATTCTCTTTGCTTTGGCTTCTCAGCACTCTAACGCAATATTCAGACATCCATTTTGGCCAAATGACATATTTTAACACAGAGAGACATACTTTTTTAGTGTGTGTTCTTGTTATTCATTTAGGAGCTTGGCAATTACTAAGGATGACAGAAGAGGAATTTATGTTCCCCTTCCACTACACATCCACATCCTTCTGCTTCCAGCTTCCCTCTCACCCCTCCTGGATCCTTATACTCATTCTACAATAACTATTTTATACAATATTTATCCTTGTGAGACTAAGTTAGTTCACTCAACATAATGCTCTCCAGTCCCTCCCAAGTTAGTTAACAATTTACAAAGTTATTGCTGCATAGTATTCCATTGTGTGAATATACCACAATTTCTCAATCCAGTTGTTTGTGGTTGGACATTTGGGCTGTTTCCATGTTCTTGTGATGGTGAATAATGCTGCTATGAACATTGGTGTACAAATCTCAGTTTGTGCCTCAGTTCTCATATACATGGGTATGTTTCAAGTAGTGTAATAGCTGGGTCATATGGAATTTCTATGTCCAGCTTTTTTGAGGAAGCACATTCTA
>NW_006400217.1:688437-688982 GCF_000299155.1 Elephantulus edwardii | reverse complement strand
AAGAACTCTTATACATTGTTGGTGGAATTGTATGATATAATTATGTTGGTGACATACCATTCCCAAATGATTAGAGCTTCTTACAGAATAGTTTCCCAGATTTTACTGCAAGTGACAAAGATCCCAGAGAAGTTTAAATATTTGAAATATCAAGATCTTATGACTCTGAAAACAGATAGGATATGATCTGTTGTCTAGATTTTTAAGATGAGTCCAGTGGAGTTACAATATAGACAAAAAATAAAAAACGAACAAAAAATAAACCCTTTGACATAAAGAAGAATAAAAACAGGTGGAACACCCAGTTTCCAAAAGTGAAATGGAACTTGAAAGTAAAAATGATTCAATTATGTGCAACAAAGGACAGAGTTCAGAGAGAATCTGGCTTTTTCCTCTGAGTTTGAATGCTTTCATATTTAGAAGAGACAAGAGAGTTTTGATGACCACACAGACATTCTCTTGGGAAATATATATATATATAGTTGTTATGTGCCGTCGAGTCGCCTGCGACTCATAGCGACCCTATGTACAACAGCCCTAAACCC
>NW_006400217.1:670417-685642 GCF_000299155.1 Elephantulus edwardii | reverse complement strand
TGTGTGTGTGTGTGTGTCTTTGTGTCTGTGTGTCTGTGTGTGTGTAGTGTTGTTGTTGTTATTGTTGTTGATTTCCTTCTCATAGTGACCCTGTGAACAAAAGGCTTACAGCCCCTCTACAAATATCGTCATTTATCAAAGTTCATAAAGATTCCGGAGGTATTTTGTTTAGGAAGTGAATGCCACTCCTGCTTCCACAGAGGTTGGTTATAGGGTAGAAACTGTATGAGTCTGGCTTATTTTGTTATATCAGTGCCAGGATATTCTGCTCCATCAATACTATGGCTACTTTAGAGAAAAGATTGCTAGAAGGGCAGCCTTTCAACCAAGTTAATCAAGGAACACTCAAATTGTAGCCTCCAGAGATGTAAGAGAAAGCATTGAAGAATACCTCCACCCTGAATTATTCTTAATAGCCCATTATCCCTTCCATCTCCTCCCCTCTCTCATATTCCCACTATCCTCCATCTGTCTTCACTCCAAGCTCTGCTCCCCTTCTCAAGGATATAAGAGACAGTGTTATATGAAGATAACATTTTATTTCCACAGGTTCGTTCAGAGAGTTTTGTTGACAGCTCTGGAGATCAGGCTGGGCCTTAGGTGGTTTTGTTGTTGTTATGTGCTGTCAAGTCACTTGTGACTTATAGCAAAATTATATACAAAACTCTGGAGTCTGCCCTGTCGTGAGTCAGTCGCACTGACTCCAATAAACCTCACCCCCATTATCCCAGTTACCACGTCAACCCATCTCTCCTACGCTGTCTCTCCATCATTCCACGCATGATCTCCTTCTCCAAGGACCATTCCATTAGTAGGAAATTCAAATATCAGGAGCAATGGAGACATGCTGAGTTGAGCTGCCATCTTCTGGGGTTATTGAAGGTTCCAGTTACAACCTTTGACTCTCAAGAAGCCCAGGATAGGACAGAGCTTCTGTGTCAAAGATGACCTTACTAAATCAAAGTCCCCAATATGGAAAGAAATGAGATACAAAGGCTGATCTCTGGTAAATTTTCCTATGTCTCTTTTAAATTGAATTAATGAGGGGGGGAAAAGGAGTTCCAAGAGTGGAAGAAGAAAAGAAAAGAAAAGAAAAAGAAATAAAACAGACCAGAGAGGATTAACAATTTAGCAGTTTAGAACTGCTTGACATGACATCTGCACCTACACCCAAAGTAGTAACAGTAATGATAAAATAGCCATCAATTATCCCCTCTACAGTGATGTCCATGCAAATTAAGTGAGAAAAGAGAATACAGAACTTCTCAGGGACTCAGAAGGTTATCTGAGATGCCTTTATTTGCTCAGATTCTTGCAAAGGCAGAAAAATATTACTCTCTAACACATAAGTGGACTCCACCTCTGGAAAACGAAGAGCTCCATTTCCAACTACTTGTCCATACAGGTGCTATTTAGAAGTGTGAACTCAGTGTACATAGGAAAGACATCCACGGTGAAGGTACAGCGGACCTGAAGGAAAGTAATTACAAGAGATAACATTAAAATATTGCACTAGGAGATTTAGCAGGCAGTACAAGAAAGTGATTCAAGAGTCATTAAAACTGCAAGATAATTAAGTGCAAACACAATTTCCTGAGACTAGGACACCAGGAATTTTGGGCAGAGATTGTGAAATCAGATCACTCAAGCTCTGAGGCTCCTGAGAGGTAGACTAGTTAAGATACCTGCCTTTGTAGGTCCCCAGGCCCCTCAAAGCCTACACACACACTATGGGGAGCCCCCATGTGTCCAGTCAGACATCTTCCAACTGGGCACAAACTGCAAACCAGCCCCAGATGGTATCACCAGCATGAAGATTGGCAGGATGAGATCAGCCCACTGAGGGTTTTCATTCTATTCATAAGGTGAGGGCATTAGAACTCTGAATGGCTGAGAACTGTCTTTCAAAACAGGACATTCTAAGAATAAGGTAGATGGCCAGGTAAACTACACATTCCTTCAATCTCAAAGAGCAATTACAAAAGAGGAATAAAGACCTGCACTCCAAAGGACTAGGAAAAGGAAAAGTTGGAGAAATCTCTGTCTGCTGAAGTGCTGAAGGTCATGTGGTACAGGAAGAGGGTCTATAACTACCACGGGAGCTCTGTCTGCTTAAAGTGATCATAATCCCTCCGATGGGATTGCACTAAGAATTCCAGGAGAGAGGTAACAAACTATCATTCTACCCCAAGACTATCTTCAAGTGATTCCTAAACCTCTTCCCAAAAACACTCTGAGGTGGTATATTCTATTCTCACAAGATAGATATTTAAAGTACTTTATGGGTGGTGTGAATATCAAACCTTTTTCTCTCCTGGGCCTTCTTGCAAAGGGCAGTTTTCAATGTCTTCTTCATGTTTCTTACAAATTGTGCGTCCCATGTCCAAGTCCATTAAATATATCAAAGTAAGCCTCTGTCGAGAAGAAATTATAGAAACTATTGTGAAATAATTACAGAAATAAGAAGTAGAGAACCAAGTAAAAACTAGAACACTAGAATATGCACATGCATATAAATAAGGATATGTTACAGTTTTTATGTGCCATCAAGCTGACTACAACTCATAACAACACTATGCACAATAGCTTTGAACCCTACTCTATTCTGGGCCAATCTCACTGTCTCTGACACATACCCTCATTATCCTAGTTATTGTGTCAATCCATCTTAACAAGGGTCTTCCTCTCCTGCTCTGTCCCTGGACCCTTCTAAGGATGATATACTTTTCCAAAGACTGGACCCTCCTGGCTACATGCCCAAAGTATATGAGATGAAACTTCAAAATTCTTGCCTCCAAAGAGCAGCTTGATTTCACCCTCTCCAGGACAGACCTGTTAGTTCTCTTAGCAGTCCATGCTATGTTCAATACTCTTTTCCAGAACCACAACTTAAATGCATCAATTCTTCTTCCGTCATCCTTGGCTATTGTACAGCTCTCTGATGCATAGCAAATAATTGCAAAGACATTGGTCTGGCTCAGGTGCATCCTAGTCTCTAGACTGATATCTTTGATATCCTTGGAACCAAGCAAGCTGATTTTTTTTAAATTATGCCAGTCTCAAGCTCTTCATCTATCATGATGCTGCCAATTGGCCCAGTGGTGAGAATCTTCATTTTCTTTATGTAGAGCTTCAATTCATATTGAAAACTACAGTCCTTAACCCTCCTCAGATTCAGCAAATACATACTTAAAATAAAGACATACATATTATTAGATACAGATATAGCAATAGCTACATATATCTCAACATAAATGCATATGTAAATACCTCTAAAACTACTTGTGGTTTCACCCCTGCATATCCTTCACTTTTTGCTCCTCCCTCCCCCCTTGAGTTCCTGTATATGTTTTACTAGTTATCCTTCTATTTTTACAATAATGATCTTATGCAGCATTTGTCTTTATGAGACTGTGTTAATTCACTCAGCATAATGCTCTTCAGCCTCTCCCAAGTTATATGCTATTTTTCAAAATTATTGTTCCTGAGTGTTGCATAGTATTCCATTGTGTAAATATACTACAATTTCTCAATCCATTCTATTGTTCTTGGACATTTGGTCTGTTTCCATATTCTTGCAATAATAAATAATGCTGCTATGAACATTGGTGTACAAATCTTCATTAGGTTCTCAGTTCTAATTTCCTGTCCAAGCAGTGGAATATCTGGGTCATATGGAATTTCTATCTTCAACTTTTTGAGGAAATGCCAAACTGTCTTCCAGAGTGGTTGCACCATTTTACAATCCCACCAACAGTGTATGAGAGTTCTCACCTCTACACATTCCCTCCAATATTTATTGCTTGCTGCATTACTAAACTTTGTCACTGCTACTGAGCTTAGATGGTATCTCATTGTGATTTTTATTTGCATCTCTACTATTGCCAGTGATTCTGAGCATGGAAGGAGCAGGGGAAGCAAATGGGAAGAATCCAGATGAAAAGACAAGGTAACAATGAGCAAGGTTCAAAGGTGATTAATTTTCTAAAACATAATCTGCGTTATGCAGGTAACACAACCCTGCTTGCTGAATTGAGTAGGACTTGGAGTTGCTCAAGCTAAAAAATGTGTCTTTAACCTGGAGGCTGTCTCAAATGCTGGCTTTGTTTAAATCCATGCAATTGACAAGTGATAGCCACTAGTGCCCCATACTCATATTCACAACACTCACAGGCTCACTCATACACTGTTCTTCCATACAAGTCACTGAGACCTGAGGAAAGACCAACGACAGAGGCAGAGATGGGGACACCAGCAGTAAAGTCATCTGTGTCTGAGGCGTCTTGGGAACCAGCCAGGGCTCAGAACTGGAGATCAACCCAGAGGAAAGGCAATCTTCAAAGATGTGGGAGACGTAAGAGATGGGAGACATGATTTGCTCTGTATGGCAAGGTAAGGTACATAATCATCTTTCAAATGTTTGTTGCAGATGTAAGACCCTTCGTATCAGAGACTTTATTGATAACACATTGATTCAAGGTTTATTATTCAGGGTTTGATCTTTTTGCGATGAAAAAAATTACTGTCCCATCGATGAACCACAGTCATAATTTCAATTGAAGAAATATGTGGGGATTTAAAAAGAAAACACATGAGGAAATGTCACATAACTAGATGCCAATGTTCCATTATTTTTTTATCAGGTCCAGCCCCTACCTCCCTTCAGGTTATGTAATCCATTGTTTCCATGATCAATCTTATACGAATGTCAGAAGTAATTAATTCTGCCCAGACCCTTCTCTCTCCCTCCTCTTTGTCTCCTCTGTCTCAATTTGAAGAATTATCATCGCTTACTCTTAGGACAAATATGGGTCTGGTAGGAGATATCCTGAGTATCCTCTTGTCTCACATCCACACCAGCAATTTGTGCTGACATTACTTCCAAGTAGAACAGATGCAGTAAGTACTCCCTCTACTTTCCAGCCACTATGCCACAGCAGAATTTCTGACCTCTGCATTGCTTTCTGATTCTTGTTGTTCAAGGGTTCCTTTATTAAAGGAAACAAACTAGAAATAAAAGTAGCTTCTGGTGATAACTTATGATTTAAACAAATTATTTATGACATTTAAATATCCCAGCTTCTTTCCACACACCAAGTCCTCCCAAGCTTATGTCTGGTCTCAGAGTGCAAAAGAAAACAGTAGGCACAGGCCCATATACACACCTTGTGCTGGCTACGTCGGACTCGCAGTAACTTGTAGGCATAGTCATCTGCATTGTTCTTGTTGTACTCAAATACAGCAAACTCCACTGACATGGCAAAATAGTTCATGTTCTTACTGATGTCCAAAAATTCATAATGGATACTCCAGACTTGCACTACTGTCAGTGTGAACCCCATCAGAAAAGTCACCTGCTGAATCATGACTGTCAGCACCAGCACTGAAATTTGCAGATGCACAAGTGCACAGGGGCCAGAGGGAAGGCAGTTGCTGCTGGAAGTGTCCTTCACAGCTCAAAGCTTACACATCCTACACAGCAGAGTCCCTGAACTAGTTGCTTCCTCTCTCCAACTGCTACCTATATCCAGCTCCTCCACACTACTCCCCTACCTCTCCCTCCTATTATCATCAGACAGTAAAGCATGAGGCCTTGGAGAAAAGCCTTAAATAAACTCTTTTTGCTGCACAAGTCCAGGGTTATCTCTTCTGCTCAATTCAGTCCTAGTATATTATGTTGATCTTGCCATTTACATATCAGAGCAGATAAGGACAGGCTCAGGAACTCCTAGTAAGCCTGAAGAGTAGAGTGAAAACGCGGTCTCCATGTGATCTTAGTTATAGCCACAGCCTCAATGTGAGTACATGTTGGGGGGAGAAGGGCAATACAAATTGAGGGCCAATATCTGGGCCGGGCATATAGAGAACCATCTTCACCTGTTACACCCCCCCCCCATTGTCATGTTACTTCTTATCTGGCTGTGCTTTACAATGAGGAGCAGGGCTTTCTAATATCCTAGGGTGGACAATGAGAAAGCCCAGGACAAGAGAGAGTGGGACAGAATGCTGGAGGAAGGGACCAACCTCCCCTCATCTCAGGAAATGTGCATTCTTTCCCAAGTCTACCCTTTTCTTATCCCATGGCCTTAGCCATATCTCCTCACTCATATTTTCACTGGACAACCAACTCTGCACAAGGACTTGTAAGACTGATCCTTGACTGTTATTCCCAAAGGAGACTGCTGAGAAGTGAAGAGGTGCCAGATGTGTTCCGCAAAGGAAATATTTCTGGCCTTGGCTCTGGACATTGGGCACCTGAGTATGTATGAACTCAAAGATCACACAGCTATAGCCTTGAGATCACAGCCTTGAAAACAAGAAGTGATGAGATGTGTACAGAATGGTGGACCTTTTCCCGACTCTGTCAGACATCAACTGGTGGTCAAGAGTGATAGGGGTCTAAGAAACAAAGAGCCACCTAATTCATCTATTGTTCCACCAAGGAAGCTACAGGCACCAGTCTTTGCCCATCTTTGTCATTCTTAGCCTCATCCAACTATATTATACTAGTCTTTGAGATTGGTGGTATTGGTAATAAGATCCCTTTTCTCTCTGGATGTGGCTTATTACTTAATACATCATTTCTATATTTCTCCTTTCAAGGACTAGCTATTTTATCACATTTTTCAAGAAACAAATTTGTGGGTTTTGTTCCATCCTATTCTATCTTTGTTTTCTATTTTACTTATTCTGCAATTCTGGTACCCTGAGTCCTTTTCAATTTGCAATTCTTTGACCTCTTGAGCTGGAGAGGTCACTGGTTACCCTCCTTCACTAACCCAGTATATGCAGCTCTGAGTATCATTATCCAACTGACATTACTGATAGCCTCACACTTATGATTTCATATTATTTCAATTACTCAATAACCATTGAGATTACTTCTCTAGCAAATGTGTTGTTTAGAAACGTGTTGCTGGATTTCCAAACATTTAGGGAACATTCTAGATAACATTTTCTCCTTAATTTCTACCCAAATTTCACTATGTCCAAAGAATATACTATATTAGTTCTTTGGAATATTCTTTATAGGTCAGAATATGGTCAATTTTGATAGTGAACTCCCAACTCACAAAGGACATATGCTTTACATTCTGGGGTGAATGTTCTACATAAATCAAAGAGCAAATATGTTTCATGGGTATCTCCTCTTTATAATCTATTGATTATCCTTTTGTAAATTCTGTCAGCTACCAAGTAATTTTTGTTGTTTGGTGCCATTCAAGTCAACTACAATTCATAGCAACCCTGTAAACAATGGATCTGAACCCTGACCTATTTTGTGCCATCTTCATCTCTGATGTATTAGATGCGCCATTGCTACAGAATCACTGTCAATCCATCTTTTTTAAGGTTCTTTTCTTTTTCTGATCCTCCACCTTTCCCATTATGATGTCTTTTTTCAGAAGCTGAATCCTCCTGACAACATGCTCAAAGTATGTCAGATGAAGTTTCACCATCCTTGCCTCAAAGGAATACTCTGGTTGTACTTTTTTCAAGACAGATTAGTTTGTTCATTTGACAATCTACAGTATATTCTATATTGTTTGCCTGTACAAGAAGTCAAAGGCATTGATTCTCCCTTGTTCCTCCTTATTCATTGCCTGATTTTCAGATCATTTAAAGCAACTGAAAATACCATGTTTTGGATCAGGTACCTCCTGGAAAGTTGGGAAGAACCCAGAGAGACTAAATAACTCATCCAGGAAGTAGCTCAGATAGGAGCCCCCTTCTCACTACACTGCCTAGAGATTGTCTCAAGAATTGGCTTTTTTTACAGTCCAAGTAGTCATGTAAGTTCAACAAAGATAACAAAATGTAAGTAGAAATAGTTTTGTTAATATCCTCCACTATCAACCCCAGTCAAAGAATGTTAACACCTAGTAATGTTCTGGAAGACAAGTAATAGTCACTAGTGTCCAAATACCCACATTCACAATATGCACAGGCTCATTCATACCCTCTTCTCCCATGAAAGTCATTGAGGAAAGACTGGGGATAGTGAAAGGGACAAGAGCACTAGCAGTGGAATCAACTGTGTCTAGAGGGTCCTGTGGGTCACCCAGGGCTCAGGACTGGAAATCAATTCAGAGGAAAGGTAGCCTTCAAAGATGTGGGAGATATGAAATATGGGAGACATGGCTCATCTTTCAAACATTTCTTGCAGATGTGGAACCCTCCATGTCAGAGACTCTGTCAACACCACATTGATACAAGGTTTATCATTCAGGGGTTGGTCTTTTGCAATGGAGAAAATTATTGCCATTCACAGTTTCTTGTTTTTTGTTAGATCTCCAGCAACCTGTATGCACATACTTGCATATTCTTCTCATTGAACCTGTTGTTGTTGTTGTTAAGTATTGTTGAATAGCCTTCGACTCATATCAACCCTATGTACAATAGCTCTGAAGCCTATCCTGTCCTGAACCAGTCTCACTGACTCTGACACGCCTACCTCCATTGTCCTAGTCACTACATCAATTCATTTCATCTGAGTTATTCCTCTTCTCTCCTGTACCTCCACTCTTCCGAACATGATGTCCTTCTCCAAGGATCAGTTCCTTCTGGCCACATGCCTAAAGTATCTAAGATGAACCTTCAAAATCCTAACCTACATGGAGAAACTTAGCTTCACCCTCTCCAAGACAGACCTATTTGTTTTCTTGGTAGTCCATGGTGTATGTTCACGACTCTTTTCCAGTACCACAACTCAAAGGCATCAATTCTTCTTCTATCATCCTTAGCCATTATCCAGCTGTTTGATGCATAGCAAGTAATTGCAAAAAACATGGACTAGATCAGATTCACCTTAGTCTCTAGAGTGACATCATTGCTTCTCAGTACTTTGGCAAGGTCTCTAACAGCAGATTTACTTAAAGCAATTTGTCTATTTCCTGATTGCTGGTGCTAAAACTATTGACTGTGGAGCCTAGCAAGCTGTAACTGTTAACTCCCTCAGTCTCTTCTCCACCCATCATGGTGCTGCCAATTGGCCCACCCAGTGGTGAGAATCTTGGTCTTCTTGATGTTGAGCTGCAATCCATATTGAGGACTACAGTACTTGACCTTCTGCAGCAAGTGTTTCAGGTTCTCCTCAGTTTCAGCAAGCAAGGTTGTGTTATCTGCATAACATAAGTTATTGATGAGTCTCCCTCGAAATCTGATGCCACATTCCTCTTCATATAGCCCAGCCTCCTTAATGAACAGGAGGCAATGGTGATAAAGGAGGAAGTTCTGCCTGCTCTGAAGGAGCTGGCAAAATATAAAGCCCCAGGAATTGGTGGAATATCAATTGACGTATTTCACCAAAAGATGCTGCCCTAGAATATGCTCACCAGGTTGTGCCAAGAAATCTGGAGAACAACTACCTGGCCAACTGACTGGAAGAGATTCATATTTAAAATTATCCAGAAACAGCTACCAGAAAGAAATAGTAGCTGGGTTTAGAAGAGGCCACAACACTAGACACATTATCACCAATGTCAGATGGATCTTGACAGAAAGCAAAGAGTATCAGAGGTATATCTATCTGTGTTTCATTGACTATGCAAAAGAATTTGACTGTGGATAACAATAAATTGTGATCAACTTTGAGGAGAATGGGACTCTCAAAACACTTGATTGTGCTTATGTGAAACCTATACTTAGACCAGAAAGCAGTCCTCAGAACAGAGCAGTGAAACACTGCGTGGTACAAAATCAGAAAGGGAGTACATCAGGGAAGCATCTTGTCTCCATATCTTTTCATTGAACCTAGCTACGGCAAATAGCTGCTGGCATCACAATATAAGGTAAATTTTTATTGTTATTTACAAATACTTTTTAGATGATCTTTGCATAGGTTTCAAGAAGAATGAGTTCCAGAAGTACAGCCACCTTCCAGAACATGAATGGGTGTTAGCTTTAGTTGACTGGGGTTGATGGTGGAGAATGCTGGCAGTTGCTCCTATCAGTATCTCTCATAGCTCCTATCCCACACATACAAATTGTCCATGGCCCTATTTCAATAACTTCCACTCTCTAATGACTGTCCAACTGCTCCTTTACACTCTCAGGTTTTCCCCCCTCTCGTCATCACCAGTCAGAAGGCCACATTTTTTACTGTCTTTAATATTTTTGTCACATAAGTCTTACAACCACAGGCATACTGCTAGATGATTATTCCTTGCATATACACAGAACTACTCCATGTTATGCCCTTCTGTTGCAGTCCTATTTTTAAATGGATTTGTGGTAGAACCACAAGATTCTTAAGGTAGAACCTTGTTTACTTCAGGATCACTAGAGTCAGATGAATTCCCAGAAACTCTGAAAAAGTTTCATTCTTAGGGAGTTGAAGCAGAACTTGAGTCTACGTGGTGCCTTGATTTGTCATGTGACTAGGCCAAGTCCAGGATAATACAGTATGTGTCACTATCAATGGGAAAACTCTCTGTGTGAAGCCAAACTTCTCACAGTCTGATATGCCATACATTAATTTCCCTTTACATTAGAATATTTTGGCATTTATATTCTGGTGCTCTGGTGGCCTAGTGGTAAGAAGGTACACTATAATCCCTAAAGAATGCAGTCCAAATTCATCATCTGTTCTGTGGGAGGAAGATTGGCAGTCTCCTCTTGTGCAATTTACTGCCTCTAAAAACCTGCTAGTGGGTCAGCTATGGTTTGATTCCAACTTGACAGCACACAACAACAACAACAACATATTGGGACTTCTTTCTTGAGTTGTGTGTTAGTGAGCATTATTATTTTTGTTTGTTTGTTTGTTTCCAACTATACTATAAGCAATTTATGAAATATCATCATTGTATTGATTTCTAATTGTCTACTATGAGAGCTCTAGTGGCCTAGTGGTAAGGGAGTTGCACTGCAATCCCAAAGGCATGTGGTTCTGTGGTTCAAATCCATCAGCTCAAAAATGATAAGCAGAGGTGCTGTCTTTGGCTCAGCACCATGTCTCAGCACCATGTCTCACCAGTGGCCTCAGCCACCATGTGAAGAACAGAAACTAAAGTATTGTGAATGGGCACCTAGCAATCACCTTCTATTCTACCAGCAGAAACTCTTTTCCAGACCAGACATCTGACCCTCCACCAACCACAGCAGGGACAAGAGAATCATCCAGCTACCCAGATCACCAACTTTCAAGATTCCTCTTGTTTTCTATCACTTTTGTCTTTTCTTTACCATCACTTTTCAGAGTTTTAGATCATTGTTTCTTTGGAGATTTTAATCCTCCCCCTCCCCATATCTTTCAATTCTTCTTTCCTTGCGCTTTCTTTCCTTTGCCTTGTCATCCCCCCTCCTTTTTTTTTCTATTCTTAATCTCTTTCGGTTTTTCTTTTACTCTCTACTCTTGTTTTTATTTCAGATGTCATTTTTGGTTTTATCTCTTTTCCCCCTGCTTTGCTTCACTTGGCATCAGACAACAAAAATATCCACATGATCCAGTCACACATCCCCCAGTTTTACCTGTGGGCAAGACCAAAGACTAGTTCCTGCATCATCTGATCAAAAACAGAGTGCAACCAATACCAGCCAACTGTGCCCTAAAATATGTTCCATAAACAGTGAACAGAAAATAACACACACCTCTATTTTCCTTCACACCCAAAAGAAGACAGGGTGTGAAAGTCAAACTAGCAAACTAAACAGCACATTCAAACAACTCAATCAAATTTATCAAAACAAAGTAACACAAATGAAACTTCACACTGTCTCAGAGATAATTTCAAACCACACAAAGAAACAGGACAGGATGAAACTAAAAAGTGACCAAAATAAAGAACAATAAAATTCTTCACAGGAAAAAATGCTATTGAAACTTCCCAATGATGAATAGAAAAGAATTCAATAGTTTAAGAGAGGGTTCAAGGAAACATAAGCAAAATTAAAGAAAATGTTAAGTTCTATAAGAATTTTTTAAATGATATAATGTAAAATTATAAAAACTAATGGAAAATTAGAAGCCATTCAAGAATAGCTAATTAAAATTCAGGATATTAAGACTAAAATTTCAGAAATAGGTAGTAAAATGGAAAGCTAAAAATGCAAAATTAATCAATGAGAGCAGAATTGGTAGATTCAAGACAAATCTTCAACACTATTCTGTCATAGGAGCAAGTAGAGAAAAAGTAAGAAGAAAAACAAAATGTAATGATTATAAGGGATATCTTCAAAAGGAAGTACTTCTATGAATTTGGAATTCCAAAACAGAAAGATACAGAAATAATTAAAAATGGAAGGAATAATTCAAGACTTTCTAAAAGAAAGCCTCTCAAATATTATTAAAAATAAGGAAATGTGTACTCGAGAAGTTGAGCAAACCCTAAATTGGATAGATTGCAGAAGAAAAACACCAAGACATATCATTAAAAGTTTTTAGAAAAAGTTTGAAGAACTCTAGTAGTTAATCCACAACATAAACAGTCTTCCAAGTATCCTGAAAAATCTACAACCAGGAAACGATAAAATAGGTGAATGGGACTTTTTTAACAATTAAATCTCTATGCACATCCAAAAACTTCTACAACAGGTTTAAAAGGAAAGCCACAGACTGGGAAACAGTATTTGGTAATGACATTTCAGATAAGGGACTTACATCTAGAATTTATAAAATAGTTGAGCGCCACAAGATAAAGGTAAATAATCCAATTGAAAAATGGGCACAAGATATAAACAAACACTTCACCAAAGAAGACATTCAGATGGTCAACAAGCACATGAAGAAATGTTCAAAATCCCTTTAAGAGAGATCAAATCAAAACAATTATGACATATCATCTCACCCCAGTCAGAATAGCAAGATTTAACAGAACAGCAAGCAACAAATGCTGGCGAGGTTATGGAGAAACTGGAACCCTTATTCATTGTTGGTGGAAGTGTAAAATGGTGCAACCACTGTGGAAGGCGCTTTCTAAAAAAAGTTGCAAATAGAGATACCATTTGACCCAGCAATTCCACTACTGGGAATTTACCCTAAAGAGACCATAACCGCCATCCAAGCAGATATATGCACACCCGTGTTTATCGCAGCTTTGTTCCCAATAGCAAGGAGTTGAAAACCTAAATGCCCATCAACTAACAAATGGATAGAGAAGCTGTGGTATATTCACACAATGGAATACTACGCTGCATTGAAAAACAAGGAACTCATGCAATATTATTCAAAATGGTTGACCCTGGAAGACATTATGCTGAGCGAAATATCTCAGTCACAAAAAGAGAAATACTGCACAGTGCCACTGTTGTAGAATGGGACTGACATCAGGATTGGGGTAAGACTGAGATAAATTGGATAAATTGTGTATACTGCATTGAAACAGATGAGGGAGAGAACAGTTTAAAAGCGATATATGATAGGGTATTATTGGTTATCACTAAAGTCCAGAATGAAGTTTGCATAGTAGAGTGTACTGGTGGGGGGGGTGGGAGGAGCGGGAGGATTGTATACCAATGAAAGAATTTGTCTTTTACTTTTCAAAGAGAAGACCAAACTAGGGGGGAGGGATGGGTAGGAAGAAAAATGCAACAATGAATGAATGGAAATCCAAAGTCTCTGTAAATGTTCATTTAAAAAATTAATAAAATAAAATTTTTAAAACATAATTTCTTAAACTATGGAAGGAAAAAAAGCAATAGTATGATGGCTAAAACTGTGATAGAAAAAAAAGGGCCAACAAATATTTCTATACTTGGTAAAATTGTCCTTCAGATATAACAGACAAATTGGGACTTCAAATAATATAAATAAAGAAATCTTTGAAAAGCAGGCAAACTTTGAAATAAAGTATTATTCAGATAGGGATCCAGTTGTGACAGGCAAAAACAAAAAAATAACACACATTACAGCATCATTTAGAAACATACCCAACCATACAAATGCACAAAGTTTATATTTATGAGATTAGGTAGAAAAACTATGAGATAGATGATAGATTAGATAGATAATAGATAGATAGATGATAATAGATAGTAGATAATAGATAGAACTGAATGCTATATAGTACTGAAAAACAAGGAACTTGTAAAATATTACAAATATGGGTGACCTTGGAGGACATTATGCTCAGTGCGGTAAAGACAAATACTGCATAACCAACCCCATTGTAATAAAACAGGACTAACATGGGGGGATGAGAAAAAACAAGAAAAAAGGGGATAGATAATGAACACTGCAGTGTAAGAGATGAAGGAAAGAACTGTTTAAATGGCTAGTTTTAGTATTATATTCTTATCTTTGATTTTGGAGTACTTATGGTATTTTAAAGTTTTTTATATCTAAATTATTTTCCTTGAGATCTAGTTTGTTTTGGGTTCACTGGCCTTCTTGAATGTGGATTTCCTCATTCTTCCCTACACCTGGGAAGTTTTCTTGTAGTAGTAGTACCTCTTCCACAATTTTCTCAGTGCTTTCCCTGACTTTTCCTTGTTCTGGAGTGCTGATTATGAGTATGTTGTTCCTTCTGATGTTATCTCACATGATTCTTATCTTTTCTCCGTTTTTCTTTCCCTTTCCTCTCTGCTTTTTCTTTTAGCATGTTCCCATTGAGGTTTGTCGTTCAGTTCATTGATTCTCTGCTTTATCTCTTCTGTTCTGTTTCTTTGTCTCTCTGGCATGTTGGAAACTTCTGCCTATTACGTCTTGATATTCTGGATTGCATTTTCATGTACTTTCATGTTTTTTCAGTACTGTGTTGGCTGTACCTTCTTACTTTGTGATAAATTTTTTTTTAATTCTTGCATCTCTTATTTTCGTTTTCAATTCTTTCTTCGATCTTTTACAACTTCTTCACCAGTTGTTCATGTTCCTTCATGATAATATATTTCTTCTGGCTCCATGTCTCTGGGGTATTTATTTATAGCTTCCATTCTTTGTTCTATCATTTGTACTTTCTTCAGTAGCTGTTCATATGACTCTGCATTATTGTTGTTGTTGTTAAGTGTCATCGAGTCATAGGCGACTCATAGCAACCTTATGAACCAAAGTCACTTATGTGACTTTCATCTTTTCTCCAGGTTCATAGGGTTTCCGGAGGCAAGCTATTATGGACATGGATGCCACTCCTGCTTCCAAGTTTGTTTTAATCAGGTAACGCCACCAAACACTGTTCACCATGGGTAACCATTATTACATTTGACACATCAGTGTCACAGTGTTCAGCTTCACAGCAACCACAAGTTACCTCTGTACAGCAAGTGGACACACCAGGGCTATTGTTGTCG
>NW_006400217.1:660518-669262 GCF_000299155.1 Elephantulus edwardii | reverse complement strand
GTTTTTGGATAATCTTCAGTAAAATCTTGCTTGCATGTGAAATCAGTGAGATAGTTCTGTAGTTTCCACACTCAGTTGGGTCACCTTTCTTTGGGACAGGAACAAATATCGATCTCTTCCAGTGAGTTGGCCAAGTGGTTGTTCTCCAGATTTCTTGGCACAATTTGGTGAGCACATCCAGGGCAGCATCTGTTAGCTGAAGGGCTATAGACCTAGAAAAATGTTTGAACAAAAACAATAAAAAACAGGTCTAAGAACCGTGGATTAGAAGTCACCAACCTTTGGCTTGGTAGCATCACTTTCTCTTCACTAGGCTGAGTGATCTCTCTCTATGTTGGTGTTGTTGTTAAGTGCCATCGAGTCATAGGTGACTCATAGACTATGAATGAAAGTCCTCAACACTTGTGTGACTTTAATCCTTTCTCTAGGTTCACAGGGCTTCCGGAAGCAAGTTATTATGGACATGGATGCCACTCCTGCTTCCAACCTTGTTTTAATCAGGGAGTGCCACCAAACACTGTCTGCCATGGGTAACCATTATTGCATTTGACACATGAGTGTCACAGCGTTCTCTGGGCCAGAGACCCCCAGTTCATCTGGCAAGTCTGCTCTGCCAACACACACTTGTGGCAAAAAGAAAGCCACAATCTCCTAAGCCTCCCATCCTGGCCTCTCTTCCCAAAGCCAGAGGCCCCTCCAGCTGACACTAAGACTCCCAAGACACATGTCCTTACCCTGCAGGCATGGCCCGAGATTTCTGTATTTTACAATTCCAGCATGCCCAAATGTTGGCTATATCTGGGCCAGAGACCCCCAGTTCATCTGGCAAGTCTGCTCTGCCAACACCCACATGTGGCAAAAAGAAAACCGCAAGCACCCAAGCGTTCCA
This sequence comes from Elephantulus edwardii, assembly GCF_000299155.1. NCBI lineage: Eukaryota > Metazoa > Chordata > Mammalia > Macroscelidea > Macroscelididae > Elephantulus > Elephantulus edwardii. Next base: position 668,373 of record NW_006400217.1, on the reverse strand, counting down.
TTCTGGCCTCTCTTCCAGAAGCCAGAGGCCCCTCCAGCATAATTCTGCATTAATATATATTTTTTTCCTACCTTCCTGTCTTTGGGGTATTCATTGGGTCTGCAATATATTCTGCTTTTTTATGAAGATGCTTGTTTGTTCCCCCCCTCAAAAAAAAAAGTTTGAGGTTGCCTGCTGTTTTCTTGTATTATGTGAATTTTTCTTTATTAAGTTACTAATGGAAGAGGACAACTCACTCTACCTGAGGTCCTTTTTGGTCCTATGAAGAGGGTAAGTTCACCTTTCCTAACGTCCAAGTCTTCTCTTGTCTTCAACACAGCCCTGCAAGAATCTCACCTGAGTGCTGCCCACCTCTCCTAAAGTGTATTATTATCCTCAGTGGCCTGTGGTAAGGTCTTTGACCAGCTTCTTCAACTAATACAGTTTCTCTTCGGGAAGACAAGGACAACTCTTTCCCACTCCTCTCTGTACCCTCTCTAGTCAAGTTCAGCTTGGGGGAAGTCTCTCACCTGAGTGCTACAGCCTGTCCTAAAGTCTGTTGTCATCTTTGTTGGTAGGTGAAGAGGCCTGAGACAGCTTCCCCAGCTGATGCTTTTTCTCTTCAAGGAGCCATGAGAACACCCTCTCAGCTCTTTCAGTCAAATATAGCCTAGGGGAAGACTCACCTGAGCACCTTAATTCTTTTTTTTTTATTTGGTAAAATTTTAGTTAACCAGATCAGATGTAGAAAAGTTTTTTATATTATTATACAAAGTATACATATAAAAATGTGTAACATATAATTGGTCATGTACACAGCATTACCTTCAGAAAGATTTTATTTCTTGACTACTGCTTTCATGAGTCTTGACCATGACTCATGTAAAGTAAAATTCAATCCTTGACAGCTTCAATCTTTTCTCTATCAATCACGATAGTACCTATTGGTCCAGTGAGAAAGATCATTGTTTTCTTGATGTTAAGGTATAATCCATACTGAGGGTTGTAGCCTTTGTTTTTCAAGTCTTCATTTTACAAAAGCAATATTGTGTCATCTGCATAAAGCAAGTTGATGATAAGTCTTCCTCAGACCTTGAATATCACATTCTTCCTGTTATAGTATAGTATCTTATTTGCTCAACATACAAACTGAATAAGTGTGGTGAAAGGTATAACCCTGAAACATACTGGTTTTTAATTTTAAACAGTGTGGTGATCCCTTGTTCTGTACAAATGACTGCTTCTTGATCTATGTACAGGTTGTAACAATTACATGTTCTTAAATTCCCCTTCTTTTGAGTGTCATCCATAATTTAATATGATCCACATAGTTGAATGCCTTTCCATAGTCAACAAAATACAAGTAAACATCTTTCTGGTATTCTCTGCTTTCAGCCAAGATCTATCAGATATCTGCAATGATATCCCTCCTCTTCTGAATCCAGATTAAATTTCTGGTAGTACTCCAATAATGGCTGCAGCCATTTTTTAAACTATATTGTTTGTTAAATTCCACATAATTGGGTCACTTTTCTTTTTAATGGGCAAAAATAGGGTCTTCTTTTAAATGTTTTGATATAGATGACTGAGCATTTTCAGGGCTGCATATGGGTGCTGAAACACCTTGGTTGGCATTCTGTAAATCCCTACAGTCTTATATTTTGTCAATACTTCAGTGTGGTTTACATTTCTTTCAGTGCTACTTGCTACTCTTATGTTACTTGCTGATCATATAATACTTCTTGAAATGTTTCAGAGATGACAAGTTCTTTTTTGTTGAGTGACTATCTATTCCTTTCATCATCTTTTGAAACGTCCTGCATCATTCAAAATATTGTCCACTATTGCTGGTATTGCGATTTGATGATTTTTTTTCCCCCTTCAGTTCTTTAAGCTTGAGAAATGTTAAGTGTATTCTTCCATTTTGAGTTTCAATCCCCAGGTACATTTCATCAAGAGTCTTTTAATGTCTAATTTATTATTTTCTCATTTTCCATAATACTTAGAAGAGTTATTTCCCACTAATCTTCAACAATTTTCTCTATGCTTTCTTTTGTCTATTCTTGTTCTGTAAGTCCAATCTTGTGTAAGCTATTCTTTTTCATTTTATGCCTGCAGAATCTTTATGCTTTTTGCATCCTCCTTTCTTTTTTTTCCTGATTTTTTTAATCTGCTTTATTTGTTTTAATCTGTGTCTCTAACATATTAGTATTGAATGATTAGTCCTCCTTATCACTGAGTATTCCAGCATACCCACATGCTGGTCAACTGTTAGCCAGAGACCCCCGGGTCATCTGGCAGGTCTCATCTGCTGCCACCCACTTGGGATGAAAAGAAAGGCACAAGAGCACCAAGCATTCCATACCTGTCACTCCTCGAGATGCAAGAGGCCATCACAACTTCCAGCATAAAACCGACTCACAACACAGGAGGCCTCAGCCTGAAAGCAAGGCCAAACATTTCAGCATTTAAAAATTCTGACACTTCCACATGCTGGTGAACTGTTAGCCAGAGACCCCCAGTTCATCTGGCAAGAAGCATAAGTGGCATCCACTTCCAAAATAGCTTGCCTCTGGAAACCCAATGAACTTGGAGAAACGAAGAAAGTTATACAAGTGTTCAGATCTTTCCTGCATAAGGTCAATGTTAGTTGCCTACAGCTCTATGACATTTAACAACAACAAGAACGTCACTAAGTTTGTTCAATGTTCCTATTTTCTCTTTTCTATTCTGAAATATCTTGTCTATTTCTGATCTTTTCTCTTCATGTTTTAAATTTCAATTTGCTGTTTTAGTATTACTTTTTATGTCCATTAATTTTATCTATTTGGTCTTCTCTTTTTAAAAAATTCTTCTATATTTTTGTCTATGTTTTCCTGGGTTTTGTCTATGGTTTTCATAGAACTCCTTCATATTTGTCAATCTGCAGAAGATACTTCATTGCCATTTTTAAAAATTCTTTAACAGGAAGTTCCAATAGTGTTTATTTCTCAGAAATATTTTTCTAGTTTTGTGTTTGGACTATTTTGTTGTTGTTATTGTTCCATCTAGTGTAAATTTGTTTTGTTTATTTGTTTTTCTGCGTTTTGATGTATTAGTTTAAACTGATTTAAAGTTTAGATGGGCTGAAAATAGTTTTTGTGTTTTCTTGTTTTGATATATCTGACTGAGTCATGTAAGTGTGTTCACTAGTTTAGTAATTTTTAGTATTTTACTTTATTCTTCTTGCAGATATGATAGAGGGTGAAAGTGTTTTTACAGTTCTTTGCTTACTATTTCTGTATAGCAGCTGAGGGTAGACTGAACTGGTGTTGTTTTCAGTCTTTCTTTGATAAGGTAGAGCTGGTATTTTACTTTTGCTTAATGGGTAAATTTGTAAAAAATGAATATGTGACTGAATGTTGTTGCTGTCTGTTGCTAAATGGGACCAAATAAGGGGAAACTAAACAAAACCTACACAATAACAATTTTTAAAACCCTAAAGATTAGATGGTAAAAGAAAATGTAAAAATTAAAACTGAAAGGTGTACAAAAAGAAAAAAGTAAGAAGGCAAAAAAAATGAAGAAAGAGAGAATGAAGACAGACATGTAAGGAAAAGGTAAAAAATTAGAAAGAATAGAAAGTTAAATAAATGAAATTAATAAAGAAATGGCAGACACAAAAGAATTTCAAGAAATATCATATAATCAAGAGACAATGGTGATGAAAAAGGAAGTTCAGGCTGCTCTGAAGGACTTGGCAAAGAATAAAGCCCCAAGAATTCATAGAATACGAATTGACATATTTTACCAAATAAATGCTGCCCTGGGCATACTCACCAGGTTGTATCAAGAAGTCTGGAGGATAAGTACCTGGTCAATTGACTGAAAGAGATCTATATTTATTCCCATTCCAAAAGCAGGTGAGTTTACAGAGTGTGGAAATTCTCATACAATATCACTCATATCTTGCTGAAGATTATCCAGAAACGACTAGAACAATATGCTGACAGATAACACCAGAAATACAAGTTAGGTTCAGAAGAGGCTGTGGCACTACAGTCATTTTTGCCGATGTCAGATGTATCTTGGCAGAAAGCAAACAGTACCGGAGGAATGTCTATCTGTGTTTCACTGACTATGCACAGGTATCTGACTGTGCTGATCACAACAAATTGTGCTTAATCTTGAGGACAATGGGAATCCCTGAACACTTGACTGTGTTTATGCAAAACCTATACTTGGACCAGGAAGCGGTCCACAGAACAGAGCAAGGAAACACTGCATGGTTCAAAATCAGTAGAGGAGTACATCAGGGATGCATCCTGTCTCCCTACCTTTTCAATCTATATGCACAACAGATAGGGAGGCTTGGCTTTATGAGGAGAAATGTGGCATCAAGCTTGGAGGAAGACTCATCAACAACCTGTGCTGTGGAGATGAAACAACCTTGCTTGCCAAAACTGAGGAGGACCTGAACCTCTTGCATCAGAAAGTCAAGAACTGTAGTCTTCAATATGGATTGAGGCTCAACATCAAGAAGATAGACTCTCACCTCTGCGCCAATTGGCAGAAGCATGATAGATGGAAAATACATTGAGGTTGTTAACAATTTCATCTTGTTTGGCTCCCCAACACTCTTGGCACTAGCAGTCAGGAAATGAAAACATGAATTGTAATGGGAAAATCTGCAGCCAGGGACCTGGCCAGAGAACTGAAAAATAATGACGTCAGTCTAGAGACTAAGATGTGCCTGATCCAGGCCATGGTCTTCACAATTACTTGCTATGCATCAAAGAGCTGAAAAATGGCTAAGGATGAGAGAAGAATTGATGCCTTTGATTTGTGGTGCTGGAAAAGAGTCTTGAAGATATCATGGACCACTGAGAAAACAAATAGGTCTGTCTAGGAGAGGGTGAAACAAAGCTTCTCCTTGGAGGCCAGAATTTTGAAACCCCATCTCACATGTGATGGGCATGTGACCAGACTGATCCTTGGAGAAGGACATCATCTTTGGAAGAGTGGAGGGATAGCACAGGAGAGTAAGACCCCAGATGAGATGGTTTGATACAGTAACTGGGGCCATGGGAATTGTTGTATAGGAATCAGTGAGACTGGCTCAGGACAGGGCAGGCTTCAGAGCTGTTGTACATAGGGTCGCTATGAGTTGCGGGTAACTCGATAGCACCTAACAACAACTATATATATGTATACATATACTCACAAGAACAAAATGAAAAACAAGAAATCAAACATAAATCTCAAAAGTAATGGGAAGGCCTGCACCACTAGAATGACCAAATAGAATGTCTGTTGCACCCGCCTGACCCCCGTGGCCCTCACCTACCCCACCGAACATTTGCAACGTGACTGAGGTACTCATGAATGACTACCAGAAAGCCAGCCCTGCCATGCCTGAGTTGTACAGCTAAAACCTGAATGGGGTCCCTGCAAGTCCCCACAGGGACAGGTAGTCTCATCGAGCACAAGCAGGAAGTCTACAAACTGAGTGATTTCAGGTCAAGAACCTATCATCACCTCAGGCATGAAAAACTCTACCACAGCATCATCATGAAAGAAACAGGTCACTTCACAAGCTACACAAGGGCAAAGCAAGATGTCACAAAAAAAAAAAAAAAGTGACACACTGCCAATGGATTCCATAAAGCCAGAAAGTCTGATGGAACTTTCTAACACAGAATTTAAAAGAACAATGATTTAATATTTTCAATGAGTGAAAGACAAAGTTGAAGAATTACTGGACACTGCAAGCAAAAAACCAGGAAGATCTTTTAAAAGCAATGCAGATAAAAAAATTAGTCAGTAGAGGCTCTGAGAAAACAAGAAGTCACAATCCAAAATATAAGATCCAATGTTTCAGATACTGTCAAATGATGGAGGGACAGATGAACAGAGTTGAAGAGATGGAACATAGAATCAGTGAAATAGAATTATCACCACTGATCTGCTAGAGGAAAAAAAAAATAGAATCAAAAAGGAAGGAAAAAGAAGAAAACATAAGAATAATGTGGGACACCATCAAGAGAAAAAAACATGTACATCTTTGGAATCCCAGAAGAGGAGGAAGCAAGTAAAGGTACCAAAAAAGTTGTGGAAGAATTACTAAAAGACAACCTCCTAGGCATAATGCAGAATGAGAGAATATATATTCAAGAAAATGAGTGAGCCAGAACGCAGCATCAGCCCGAGAGCTGGAATTTCAACCACACAGAGGACAGCTGAGTCCCAGCCAAAAGACACCAGCCAAGCCATTGTGAAACCCACCCACCAGGAGCAAGTAGGGAGCAACCGCCTGACACCCTGCGACTCCAGAAGAGCAACTGACCATCTCTAAATTCTAAGAGACCCGGGAGGAGCAACAGTCTGCCACCCACCACGGAATTCCAGAGGAGCAACTACCACCAACCGTGTGACCCCAGAGGAGCGAAGACTACTGGCCACTGTGTGACCCCCCACCCCCTGCAGCCCATGCCTGCATGACCCCACCACACAGGGTGCCACTGCATAAACCCCCAGCAGTGCCCAAGCCCCACCCGCTGCCTCCTGGTGGTAGTGTCCAAACACTGTGCTCCTGCCCCTCCCACAGCCCCTTGCTTCCATCCACTTCCCCCGCCCACGCTTGCAGCTCCACAAACACACACCTCAGCCCCCGCCACAGCCCTGTGACCTCAGGATACCACCACAGATCCAGCCATCCCCAGGAGCTATCAGCTGAGCTGCTGTGGAACTAATCTGGCAGGAGAAAGGCCGATAGGATCTTGACTGGGTTTACTGGGGCATTGCTGATTACCTGGTAGAGCACCCAAGGGCATGCGCACTGGTGGGGAATTTGGCCAAGCTCTCTTGAGCCACACCAATGCCCAGAAATTAGTCAGCCGCTGGCTGGCTTTGGAGGACTCTGCAGACCATCCAGAGGCTAGTGGGTCAGTGGGAATTTGACCTTGACTTTTTGGGTCCTGTTAGATCCAGGACTCTGCTGGAGCAGGAGCTGTTGTGTGAGGGCACCGGCATAAGTGCCACCAGGCAGGGAACACTGAGAAAACCACTGGGTGGGAAATGGACAGCTGGGATTTGAGTAACGACCCCAATCGTGAGCACACTCAGACAGCAGAGGTTTGAGCAAGATCCCCCAAGTGTTGACCTGCCCTTGCAATCACCACAACCCTGTGTCTGCCTCACGCTATTTGGCACCACACCAGTGCCTACACTTCTGGGCAATCAGCTTGCCTTTAATCAGGAGCACCTTGACCTGTCTTACCGGAAAAAAATTGCCTTAGTAGGTTCTGAACTGACATTTCTCTTGAGTCAGAAGTTCAGAGAAACGCACAATTTGGGTAGCTGACAAAGTGATCTCTAGAGCATTGTCTTCAGATCAAGAACATATCAATGTCTCAGAGAAAGCAAACTACCCCACACAATACACAAGAGCAAAGCATGATGTCACCTAAAAAGGGTGACACAGTATTAGTGGATTTCCTGAAGCCAGAAAGTCTGATGGAACTTTCTGACACAGAATTTAAAAAAGGAGTGACTGAATATATCCAATGGATGAAAGACAAACTTAATGAATTACAGAATACTACAAGCAAAAACAAGGAGGTGCTCAAAAAACATTGAAGAACATTGCAGAGAAAACAAACAAGGCATAAGTGGCACTGGAAAAACAAGAATCCACTATTTAAAATATAAGGTCCAATGTTTCAGAGGCTGTCAACATGATGGAGGGACATATGAACAGAGTTGACAAGATGGAACACAGAATCCGTGAAATTGAAGACAGAATTGTCACCACTGATCTGCTAGAGCAAAGAGCAGACTAAAAAAAGAAGGAAAAAGAAGAAAACCTAAGAATAATGTGGGACACCATCAAGAGAAA
>NW_006400217.1:640204-648417 GCF_000299155.1 Elephantulus edwardii | reverse complement strand
AGGGGGGGCAGGGAGAAAAGTACAACAATGAATGAATGGAAATCTAAAGTCTCTGTAAATTTTCATTGAAATTAATAATAATATTAATGAAGTTGCAAAAAAGAGCAAACAGATCTTTATAGAACAATATATGGAAAATATCTGTAAATACAATAAAACCAGGAAGATACTTATTCCTTAGAACACTCAACAACACATGTGATATGGTTTTGTTCAAAGACAAAACCAAAAATTTAGAAAATGAGAGAGAAGATGAAGGAATGAATGAAAATAAGAATCAGAAGCAGTGAGTATGGAAAGTGATGGTACAAAGTGGGAGCTGTAATAAATGTCATAAAAACAATGTATGAATAGTTGAATGGATGCCACTCTGCTCTGTAGACTTTCATTCAAATTATGTTTAAGGAAAGAAGAGCCTTTAGAGTATCTTCTGACATGAATTATGCTCTCTTCTTTTTATCTTGTCTTTTAAAAAAAATTTTACACTAGTAGATTAGTATAAGCAACCCAGTCCTCACACAAAGGTCCAATTGATTCTCAACCACCTGCATCTACCATTTTCCTATTGTGCTCCCCAGGATCATTTTGGTACCTCTGTCTGCTGAGCTCACCTTGGTTAGGTTGTAGGAGTTCCGGAGGGACAGGAAGAAAGGAAGGCAAGAAAATATCTGATCTCAGGGAATTGGAGCATAAACTGAGACTTGGCTGCTGCCCAACCATGTTGGTGAAGGAAAAGACCTGCAAGGAGGGGCTTTCTCTCCCCTTAACTGTCTCCTTGTGATAGAATAAGAAAGTCCTTGAATCACATGTAGATGGCTTGGACAGATATCTTTTGTAACATCACTTCTTGCAATGACAGTGACCCTCCTTTCTCTCCACTGGGTTTTGAGAATGACCATGAAGTTAATGTAGTTCATGCTGAGACTACCTCCCGCTCCTGCATCTCTCTCCTATTTCATAGAGTATTTTTGGCTGGAAAGACAAAAAATTCCTTCCTGAGACTAATTCAAAGGGGAGTGAGGATTTGAGTATACTAGTGTCAGGCTTTGTTGCCCTTAACTTGGGAAAGGGTTCTCAATTTGACAACAGGGTTTGTAATGTAACACCTGCCATGGGTAATCTCACTAAGATCATTTGCTAATTACTCTGCTCTTCACTCTTTTGTAAAAGTGACTACAAAGCACTTTTCCCTGGACAATAGCTCTGTCTCCCTGCCTCAGTCTCTCTTTTTTTCTCTGTGTGTATAGGTGTCTGTATATGTGTGAACGTAGGTATATATTGAAAGTTGTCTTATGTGGGAAGTTATGAGTGTGTGTGAATCTTCACAGATGGTTGTGTGTCTATGTGTTTCTCTGTGTGAATAAATGTGTATGTGTGGAGTCATGTGCAGATATGTATGTGGGTGTGTTAGTGTATGAGTGTGGGTGCTTGTTGGGAAACACTGTGAGGGAGAGTTTTTTGGGGTATTGGGAAAGAGCAACTTGTTATAACCGGGCTCTAGGAAGACATGGTAAAACCTCACTAAAATAACACTAAAAATAGACCTGCCCCTTCCAGACACCTCTATATATTGCTATATTTCCATAACAGGAAACCAAAACCATGTGCATTTTTACATTGCATTTTCCCAGAAATCACCATAAAAGATTTCATATGAAGACGTCATAAAATTACAAGAAACTGACAGCCCAATTCTGAGTGTTACCTGACAGAGTTCTATGTTCCTCTCAACACCATCACAGTGTGTCAGTTTCAGTTGGAGCAAACTGGGTAGTCCTGTGAAATCTTAGCCTCACGTGGCAGAAGTTAGCAGTCCAAAAACCTTCTATCTCACAATACAGATCTATGACCTCGATCACAGTTTCTCCTCTACCTTTTCTTCCTCCAGAATGTCTGTGACTTAATTGAGTGTTCTCAAAAGTTGATAGATTCAAATATTAACAGAATGAGCACTGAGAATCTCTTACATCTTTCATTGGTAAGCTTGCTACTTGGTCCTTTTGTTGTTGTTGTTGTTGTCATCGTTGTTATGTGCCGTCGAGTTGCCTGTGGCTCATAGTGACCCTATGTACAACAGCCCTAAACCCTGCTCTGTCCTGTGCCAAACTCACTGTCTCTGACTCACCTACCTCCATTATTCTAGTTACTGAATCAATCCACCTCACAGAGGATCTTCCTATCTTGCGTTGTCCCTCCACCCTCCCAAGCATGACGTCCTTCTCCAAGGACTGGTCCCTCCTTGCAACATGTCTAAAGTATGTCAGACAAAACTTCAGAATCCTTGCCTCCAAGGAACAGCCTGGTTAAACCCTCTCCACGATGAACCTGTTTGTTTTCTTAGAAGTCCATGGTATAGTCAATACTTTTTTCCAGCACCACAGCTCAAAGGCATCAACTTTTCTTCTATCCTCCCTAGTCATTGTCCAGCTCTCTGATGCATAGCAAGTGATTGCAAAGACCATGACCTGTACCAGATGCACCTTAGTCTCTAGAGTAACATCATTGCTCTTCAGTACTTTGGAGAGGTCCCTAAGAGCAGACTTTCCCATTGCAATATGTCTTTTAATTTCCTGGCTACTGGTACCAAGAGTGTTAACTATGGAGCCAAGCTGTTAACAAAGCTGTTAACAATCTCAATCTCTTGGCCTTCCCTCCTGATACTGCCAATTGGCCCAGTAGTAAGAATCTTTGTCTTCTTGATATTGAGCCTCAATCTATACTGAAGGCCGCAGTCCTTGACTTTCTTTAAGGCAGAGCCAGAAACCACTGGGAACACTTGGAAAGCAGAGGATAGGAATTTTCAGAAGGGAAGAGAAGGCCAGCAGAAGGTGACCTCAGTCACCCCCCACCCTGCAGGTTAAACACAACCCAGAAGTCAAGGTGGAGCCAGAAACCATCACACCAGGAAAACAATCTATAAACCCGATCTACAGGACACATCACTCTCGCTTGGGAAACATTATCACTAAACTGAAGAGACACTGGCCACAGTATAAGAAATTGACAGCACCTGAAGTGTTTGGAATCACAGAAGCCCATGAAGCTTGAGGTATAAGCTATCAGATCAAGGGTTGGACAATGGGAGATAGGTGTTGAAGTGAGTGGATTGGAGTGGATGAGGATGCTGGAGGATGGTAGAGTAGGGAAATAAGTGGGTCAAGACTTGGTCCTTTAGGGAAGGTTATTGGCTGAATTGATCTTCAAAAGAGCCAGAAAAGGGGAGAGATAACCCCTCTTTGTAGGTTTCACCTTCACTGACGTGCTTTGGCAGCAGTCAAGTCTCAGTTTATGCTCCAATTCCCCAAGATCAGATAGTTCCCTTACTTTCCTTGCTTCCTATTCCTCCAGAACTCCCACACCCTAACTGAGGTAAGCTTAATGGATAGAGTACAAAAAGTTTCTAGGACAGCAGAAGACAGTGTGTTGCACAGAAAACCACTCCCACGAGAGAAGAAATGCGCATGTGTGTGCACACGCTAGACACATATTTGTGCTTGTCAATCATTCATTGGTCAGTTCCCTTAGTACACACACACTTTCACCTGAGAGGGCAGCCTAGTTAAAAAAAGAGAAGGCAGGAAGAAGAGCTGTGAAAGCAGAGAGAAAGGGAGCAAAAGGTTGTTATGGCTAGCTCCTGGCAGGCCTTTTGGCTCCTGCTTGCCATGCTGGTGGTCCTGGTGGCACTCACTAATCAAACAACAAAAAAAAGTTTTATAAGTATTCAAGAAGCATACATAACAGAACCCTATGTGGAGAACACAATCAGGTTCTTGATTGGTAAGTACAACCAAGAAAGTAAGGATCCATATAACTTCCGGATTGTCCGAGTCCTCAATATCCAGAGGCAGGTATGTACAAGCTCATTCCTCCCTGAATCATCCCATCGGGGTCATGACAGCTTGGAGGCATCTCCCACAAGGGATATTCAACCTCGCTCAGCCTGAAGTGGACATTTTTAAAAGAAACAAATTCATTAGAGTAGATGAGGTCACTTAAATGGTACCCCAAATCAATGGTTAGCAAATTAAGGCCCAAGAACCAAATGAATCTGCTGAATAAATTTGTAAAGACTATGATAAGCACCCTGTTCCACACACTTATATGTGTTGTCTCAGTTGCTTTCATACCACAACAGCAGAGTCCCAGTTGCAATAGTCTGTCTTATCCACTTGACTGATATATCAGTGTGGTAAACTAGTTGGGACAGAGATTGGCCCACAAAATCTAAAATAACTACTGATTTTACCAACCTCCGTTCAAAACAATAAAAAATTTTGTATAAAATGTTTTAGAGAAAAAAAGATTATTTTGTTTATTGATAATTAGCTGATTTCTTGTTAATTCTCCTCAGGTGACAAAAAGAAACAGGGAGCCCCTAATTCATCCTGGGCTAGGTCATAAGGGGTAAACTCTATGTGGTGGCCATGTTATATCCAATCCTGAGAGCCCGGGTTTCTGAGTGTACCACCATTCAGAGCTCATTGATGAGGAACACAGGGCTCAGGAAAGGAGGATGACTCAGAGGCCACTTGGCTGGTTTGTGAAGGAGTTGGAATTAGAACTCAAACCTGCATTAAACTAAATTCCCTAAGCTGCTGCAAGTAAGCCAGTGTTTTTGGCAATGAAAATACATATCTAATGAACTCGGAGGACTAGCTATTTCAAGATTTACATTGTAATTATAGAATGAACAAGTGTCTCTAATTTGACCTTTATTCGCCAAAGATGGGACTCACACATCAAGATTTTCTCCTTTGGAATTTCCTGAAGTCATTTCTACTTTTGTTCTCCCCATTCTTAGTCATTTCTAAACATTCCTAATCAAGGCTCTGATTAGCTTAGGGCTCCTAACCACTTCTTTTGCCCATCAAAACCATGGAGTGGAGAGAGCAGAGACCATGACATTTTTTTAAAAATAAAATTGGCGGTGCGCAGGCGACACACCGAGGGACAGGTAGAGTTGGGCACAGCCGCTAGGTCCGCTCTTGGTCCGTGCTGCCCCGTCGCGCTGCCGGTCCAGTGACCTTTGCGGCTGTCATGGGAGTGCAGGTGGATACCATCTCCCCCGGGTGCACCTTCCCGAAGCGCGGCCAGACCTGCATGGTGCACTATACGGGAATGCTTGAAGATGGAAAGAAATTTGATTCCTCACGGGACAGAAACAAGCTCTTTAAGTTTCTGCTAGTCAAGCAGGAGGTGATCCGACGCTGGGAAGAAGGCGTGGCCCAGATAAGTGTGGGTCAGAGAGCCAAACTGACCTTCTCCCCAGACTATGCCTGCGGGGCCACTGGGCACCCAGACATCATCCCGCCAAATACCACTCTCGTCTTCGATGTGGAGCTTCTAGAACTGGAATGACAGGAATGGCCTCCTCCCATAGCTCCTTGTTCCTGGATCTCCCACAGAGGGATCTGGCGCCTCCAGACACGCGCACGTCACTCCACACGGAGCTTCCCCGATGTTCCACTCCACTCTATAACCATATGCTCTGACCGAATGTGTTCTGTCACTCAGCTTTGCTTCCGACACCTCCGTTTCTTCTTTCTCTCTCTCTTCGTGTGTATGTTGACTTAAACGATATACCATCAACCTCAGATTATTAATTATTTTTTTGTTTTGGGGTGAAGATTCAGTTTCAGTCTTTTGGGTCTAGGTTCCAGTTAAGCATATGATCCAGTATTAACAGCACAAACAGTGGGTTCACTTTAGAATAGGACTCAGTGGGATGGGAAGGGTTTGGGGGAGAGGGGCGCAAGAAACTTTATTTTATTGTATTTTTTATGAAATTTTTATTACCTATTAAATATTTTTGCTGCTGCTGCGCTGCCAAACCATAGCAGATGTGAGGCGCTCTTGAGGGCTGAACTGTCCTCCACAAAGAGAAGATGTCCTTGGGTTGAATTACAAGCCCTCCCCAGAAATGAAGTGAGGAGGGGGAGAGCCTTTGCTTCCCCCCTCCTCCGCGCAGACCCTCTGCCTTTCTCAAGCAGATTGCTTTCACTGCAGTGTCAGACACTACAGGGATCTGTGCCCCGGCCAGCAGGGGCCTCGGAAGCCGCCTTTGTGGCCTGGCTTATATAATTTTTATTTTAATTTTCTTTTTTTTTGCAGTCCTGCGGTTTTTCTAAATGGATTTTCAGTACTTTTTAATCTCAAAGCTATCAGAGCGCAACCACTTCCTAAATTTTCAGAACTTTAATTGAAAGTTTAAATTGAAGGATGCTTTTTGTAGACACTTAACCACCCAATGAAAATCCAGCCAGCCATCAAGACAAATCCTTGAGTGTTCTCTTCAGAAAATGATGGTCATTGTAGCTTCAGCATCTCCCCCTGCTGAGCTCAGTTTCCTGGCTTCCCTCCCCCTCTCACCCCTCTGCTGTCTTGTGTAGTAATTTGGTGAGAGAAGTTGACGCTTTCTCCCTTCCCCCATCTTCTGCACCACGTAGGAGTTTCCACTTTTATTATTGCAATAAAAGTGTTTTATGCTGGCTTTTCTAAAAAAAAAAAATTGGCTGGGCAAGCCATACAGTTCCATTCCCTTTTAAGGGACAGAAAGCAATGGCAATGAAAGATTAACTGTGTGGTTTCAGTGTGGCCTTCCAGGCAAGGCCACAGTCATTACCAGCAGTGGGTATGCACACATAGCAGCCCCCCCCCCCCAATTACACAGTGCCAATTTCAGGCCCAATCCCAGCCTGAATGGGGACTTGTAGAAATTCTCACCAGCGGAATTGAGAATTCTCCTGATTCTTCAAATGGTGACAGATTCGTGGTTCCTTTGCAGTCTGAAGGTGTTGCCAGTGTCATATCTGAGAAACCCTAACAGGGTTTCTTTTTATTTTTTTCCTAATAGGGTTTCTAATAGTTACTAATAGTTAGGAAAGCACAGTAGTGGCCAGCTGACCTTGTTCTTGCTGATACCAAGGGCCTCATCTGCTGGAACCCTGAAACGTGTCAGCCCAGCCTCTGGCTACAATAGTCTTACCATCAGACAATACAAATATTGCACTACTGAATACTTTTGAATCTCATGCATTCTTTTCTGTTTACACCAGCAGTGAGTGGAGTAACAAGAACATGTAGATACAGTGAAATTACATTTAGTGCATTAAAAAGCTCACCCAGGCAAGTGCAAATGAGCTTGTAAAATAATCAGGTGCCAACATGTAGCTGTCTCTCATTCAATGACATCCAGTCACACACAGCTTGTTGTTAGCAAGCCCTTTAGTTTTTCTTAATAAATTTGATGACTTACTCAGGATTGGGAGTCCAGAGTGGCCTGGCCAGCTCCTCTGCTCCCTTCTTTTTCCGGGTATTCAAACTTAGTAACTTGCTCTGTGTCTTGGCCAAGAACAGAGATATGTTTCTAGCAAGGACAGCTTCCTGTTTGCCGCCTGGAGACTTTACCTTAGATTTTTGTTCTTGTTTTAATTTTTAATAACCAAAATTGCATTTGTTTGGCTACTTGCCATTGTTGAGTATGCATTTATTGTGTTTTACAAATGTGTGTGTGTGTGTGTGTGTGTGTGTGTGTGTAAAACCAAACAATAAAAAAGTCAAGGCATGTATAAGAGATATTTTAAAGAGTTATTTATAAAGGGAAACAAAAATGTGTGTTATAAAGTAAAGAGATCTTATGTATAATATATTTTTTAATATATAATGTAGATGTGAAGGGGTATCCTGGTAGAGGGTGGACCTGGGAAATAAGTGGGTCAAGGCACTGGGTTAAGGGCAGGGTCAACACTGTAACTAAAGGTTAACTCCTCAATGAGGAATTTATCTTTCACTGCTCCACAAATTGCTTGTTGTCAGACACTCCTCTAAATCTGAACATTCAGATTAAGACAGACTAGGAAGAAGGATTGATCATCCACTTCTGAAATAGCAGGCCTCTGAAAACCCTATGTACAACAGAACACACGTAGACTAAAAGACAGGGCAACCTAGGTAGAACTGTCAAGCATGGAAGTACAAAGGAAGAGGAACAGTTGTAAGCAGACACTAGTAATTGGAACACGGGATGTGAGAACCATGAATGTAGGAAAACTAGAAATTGTTAAGAAAGGAATGGAACGCATAAATATTGACATTGTAGACATTAGAGAGATGAGATGGACTGGCATGGGGCATTTTGAGTCAGATGATCATATGATATATTACTCTGGAGATGAAAAGGTGAGGAAAAATGGGGTTGCTTTCATAGTTAAAAA